>NW_024726235.1:3565855-3655203 GCF_018991925.1 Homarus americanus | reverse complement strand
ATTTGTTAACCAAAATTTTGATATTCTTGATTATAACTTGTTCAAATGGCTTTGTGAAAATGTTCAAATGATTTTTTAGAATATTTTAATTACTTTTGCAATGCTAATTACTCTCGCCACTTGCGGTTGAGGTCATTTCTTGGTGCTTGTGTATTATTCTGATGTACTTAAATAGTTAGGCACATTAAATTTAGGTTCAGAGAAACGTATTTTTGGCCAAAATCCTTTAAGGTTGTAGATAATTTTTTTGGTCATTTTCGGCCAAAATGGATTTTGTTCAAAATTTCAGTATAGGCACTCCTGAATGTGCTGCTTACGATCTGTTAACCAAAATTTGATATCTTGATTATAACTTGTTCAAATGGCTTTTAGAAAATGTTCAAATGATTTTTAGAATATTTTAATTACTTTTGCATGCTAATTACTCGCCACTTATGGGTTTCGAGGTCATTTTTGGTGCTTGTGTATTATTCTGATGTACTTAAATAGTTAGGCACATTAAATTTTAGTTCAGAGAGAAAAGTATTTTTGGCCAAAGATCCTTAAGGCTTTAGGATCTCTTAATTTTTGTCATTGGCTTCGGCCAAAAAATGGATTTTGTTCCTAAAAATTCTTTAGTATAGGTAGTGACCAGCTACTACAAGTTATTAGAACCAGGGGTATTGCTTTGCTCTGGCCTCTCTCTCTCTCTCTCTCTCTCTCTCTCTCTCTCTCTCTCTCTCTCTCTTTCTTTCTCTCTCTCCACAACACAAGGGAGGAAAAAGATGGGGAGGAAGAGTTGGATGAGAGAGAGGGGGGTTGACGAAGAGGAGATGGGTGGTTGACGAAGAGAGATGGGGGTTAACGAAGAGGAGATGGGGGGGCGACAAAGGAGGAGATGAAGGACGAAGAGGAGATGGGGGGGGGTTGACGAAGAGGAGATGGGGGATTGACGAAGAGGGGTTGACGAAGAGGAGATGGGGGTTTGACGAAGAGGAGATGGGGGTTGACAAAAGAGGAGATGGGGGGTTGACGAAGAGGAGATAAGGACGAAGAGGAGATGGGGATTGACGAAGAGAGATGAAGGACGAAGGAGATGGGGTTACAAACAGGAGATGGGGTTGACGAAGAGAGATGAAGGATGCGAAGAGGAGAGGAAGACGAAGAGGAGATGGGGATTAACGAAGAGGAGATGGGGAAGACGAAGAGGAGATACAAAGGACGAAGAGGAGATGGGAATGACGAAGAGGAGACAGGAGGGGCTGAAAGAGAGATAGGGAGCGAAAGAAGATCACGAGAGGAAGGGAGATAGAGGGGAGAGAGAAGGAAGGAGGTAGAGAGAAGGAGGAAAGGAGGGGGAAGGAGACAGTAGACCTAAAAACTACACACACACACACACACCGCCTTCATCCAATTATTTTTTCCCCTACAGTGAGACAGGCCCCTGGTGGGCTGGCCGAAAGTGGAGGTGTCTGGATGGGTGGGAGGGAGAGGACGGGGAGGCAGAGAAGGATTGGGGGAGAATGATTTGGGAGAGGAGGGAGAGGGAAAGGAGGAGGTTTGGGGGGAAATTGATGAGGAGAGTGAGGAGATGGCAGGAATAGTACAGAGGAACTTGGGAGGAAGAGGAGAAAATGGGAAAGAGAAAAGGAAATAGCAGGAAGGAAGGATGAGTAAGGTACAGAGAGGATAGGTAAGAAAGAGGGAAAGAGAGAAAGGTAATAAAAGGAGGAAGGAGGTAGGTGGGTAAGAAACACAGAGGTGGGAGGAAAGGGTGAGTGAGAGGTAAGTGGTGGAGGAGATGGTGGATGGGAGAGAGAAGACGGGGGAGAGGAATGGGATGGAAGAGTGATTGGGAGAGAGACAGTAAGAGAGGTTAAGAAAGGGGAAAAGGGGTGAAAGAGAGAGAATCAAGGGAGATGGAAAGGGTGGAAAAAGGAGGAAGGAGGAGAGAAGGGTGGTGGGAGCTTTAATAACTGGAGAGAGTTTGTTGACAGGATCCAGTCTACTGTAGTCTGAAGGTTAAGGTATGTTGCTTGTGGGGTGGGGGTGAGATTAGTGATTCGGAGGCTGGATTGGCAGATTCGAGGCTGAGATTAGTGATTCGAGGCTGAAATTAATGATCTGGGTTGAGATTAGCAAGGATTCGGAAGCTGAGATTAGCGATTCGGAGGCTGGAAATTAAATGGGCCACGGTTGAGATTAGTGATTCGGTTGAGATTAGTGATTCGAGGTTGAGATTAGTGATTCGGGGTTGATATTGGTGTTTCGGGTTGAGATTGGTAACTGAGTGATTGAGATCAGTGATTCTGGGGTTGACAGTGATTCGGAAGGTGAGATTAAGGATCAGCTTAAGATGCAATGCTTAAATTTCTTAGCATGTTATTTATCCATTTTTCCTTCCACCTCCTTCATCTCTTGCCTTTCACTCTCATCACCCTTTACCTCTCTCATTCTCCCACTTCACCTCCGTAAACTCTCACACTCTCCTCACTGCTTTCCTCCCGACAGTCGCCTTACCTCTCCCACACTCCTTACTGCTCTCTTCTCCTGTTCTTCCATTCTCCCACACTCTCCTGTCTTTTTCTCTGATCTCCTCACCTTTTCTCCTGCGCCTTATTTCACTTCCCATGTTTGCTTCAATGCTGTTTCCTGAATATTGATTGTTTAAAACCTTCCCACAAATAAATTATATTCTACTAAAGCGATACGAGGGGGTGAGGGGATGAGAGAGGGGAAAGGGGAGAGGAGAGGGGAAGAGGAGGGATGGGGGAGGATGCTAATGGAAAGTTGATGAGAGTTGTATAGAGGTAGGGGGAAAGGAAGAGAAAGAGGAGTGAGAGGATGGTGAGGAGTCGAAATGGAGGACAGGTTATAGGAAAGGGAGGATGGGTGAGATTGATGGGAGATGAGGAGTCGTGGGGAGAAGGTAAGTTGCCTAGATGATCGTTCCCTGCCTTTTCTCCCTCAACACCCCAATCCTCTTGCCTCCCTTCCATCCCACTAACCTACCTCTACCCTCACTACCCCACCAACGCCTCCAGCTAAAAACATGAAACACCTTGAACGTGACGCCTTTCCCGAGCGCCACCAGGAACTCCTCGTCATCCAGATTATATATACACAAGAGGGAGGAGGCGAGCGGGGGTGTGGCGAGCAGAGGAGGAGGAGGGGGAAGAAAGAATAAGAGGGAACTAGTGGAGGAAGAAGGAAGAAAGAGAATGGAAAGGAAATATTGAGATTTGAAGAAGCGAGTAGTGGTGAGAAGGTGAGGAGAACAAGCTGGAAAAGATGGAACAAGGGAGAAAGAGAATGGATAAACAAAGGAGAGACGAAGGAGAGAGAGAAGGAAGGGCAGAAGAAGAAAGCTGGAGGTTCAGGTCATGTCGAGAGTCAAGTGTTACCTGGTGTGTTTTATGCACACTGCCAGGAGGGTGAGGGGGAGGTGGTCGAGGAGCTGAGGGAGAGAGAGAGAGAGATGAAGCAAGAGTTTGAAGTGGGTGTGTGGGCGTGAGCAAGAGCTAGGTGTGTCTGGGAGGGAGGGAGGGTGGGTGTGGGTGGGTGGGGGGGGAGGAGATCGGGTTTGTAGGTGGATGTGTGTGTGGGAGTGAGGAGGAGGTGGATGTGAAGAGGAGGCTGGATGTGTGGTGTGGTAAAGATGAGTGGAGTGGATGAGAATGGATGGATAAGCGGATGAGATGGGAACGAGGATTGATTCAGTGAATGTGTGGATGAAATTGATGGATGAGTCATTAACTGATAGATGGATAGAAGGATGATCAAGAATATGAGATAAGAGGGTGGGTGTGGGTGTGTGTGTGGATATAATTGGATATAACTAAGAATAAAAGTAGCTACCCCTGGAGATGGATAAGAACCCAAGTTAGATAATCCTTCCCTGGGGATGGATGTTAACGGGTTATCGCCCCAACCTGACGCTCATTGGGGAGGGGGGAAAAAAACTAATCTCCCCCGGAACTTTTACTCCTTAGAGATAAATAGACGGTTCACTAATGGCTCGTAGCTCACACCAGGGCGAGTTTTTGGTGTCTGGGTCGTCCTGGAGTGTGCACTGTCGGGGTGTCTGGCCCTGAATTATCTCGCCTATTAGTCTGTGTTTCCTGAATTACCTTCCATATAATTGTATTTACGGAATTATCGCCCATATTAGTATAATTTTCGTGAATTATCCCCAATGATGTGGAGGTTAGATACTGCATTTTATTTTGTCAGATGATTAAACGTCCTGACCTGACCTAACCTAACCTGACCTGACCTAACCTAACCTAACCTAACCTAACCTAACCTAACCTAACCTGGCTTAACCTAACCTAACCTGACCTGACCTGACCTGACCTGACCTGACCTAACCTAACCCCTCAGTTAACATTAGGGTGTTTAATCATCAGGTGAAATAAGCAAGGGGAGATAATCTTCAGTTGATACTCGCCCCCCATTACTGCTGTCAAAATAGATCTATCTCTCCTTCCTTCCTTCCTTCCTTTCTTTCTTTCTTTCTTTTTTCTTTCTTTTTTCTTTCTTTCTTCCCTCCTTCCTTCCTTCCTTCATGTAGTCTTCTCCCCGTTTCTTAATTTTCTCATGCTTCCACTCTTCCTTCGTTTCTTCATTACTCTCTTTTATCCTTCTCTTCTCTATATTTAGCTTTATTAAATATTTCCTCCCACACTTCCCCCCTAACCTTCCCTTCATATCATATTGTCTCTTTCTTTTCTTTCTCTTTACTGTGCGTCATGTCCCTCTTCCTTCTTCCATTCCCATCTACAGTAAGAATTATTCATTATCATTTTTCACTTATAACCAATCAGATATCCCCCTCCTCCTCCTATAACCAATCAGATATCCCCCTCCTCCTCCTATAACCAATCAGATATCCCTCCTCCTCTCCTATAACCAATCAGATATCCCCTCCTCCTCCTATAACCAATCAGATATCCCTTCCTCTCCTATAACCAATCAGATAACCCCCTCACTCCTCCTATAACCAATCAGATATCCCCCCTCCTCCTCCTATAACCAATCAGATATCCCCCTCCTCCTCCTATAACCAATCAGATATCCCCCTCCTCACTCTATAACCAATCAGATATCCCCTCCTCCTCCTATAACCAATCAGATATCCCCTCCTCCTCCTCTATAACCAATCAGATATCCCCCCTCCTCCTCCTATAACCAATCAGATATCCCCCTCCACCTCCTATAACCAATCAGATAGCCCCCCTCACTCCTCCTATAACCAATCAGATAGCCCCTCCTATAAACAATCAGATAGCAGGAAATTGTCGAAAATCGTTCACCCGCGACCGAATGCAAATCAGAGTGTGAAGGTCTACAGGGGGGGGGGGGAGGGGGGGCAGGGTAAAGGCAATTGGCCCATCAGGTTTTGGAGACAATAATTGGTAAATGGTGGAACAGATGGACCAGTGACCTGAGACATTAATGTTTCCAGCGAAGACATAAAGTGCCATTAAATTGATCTAGCTAACGCCTCTAGATAGATAGATAGATAGATAGATAGATAGATATTCAGTAAAATCATCATACAAGGTTACAATGATTCAGCATGTATACAGACTGTCCTGGTATGCATTGTATATAGACAGATAGTGTAAGTATCTACGGTAATTATAAGTTATTGTGCCTTATGTTGTATATCACTTTCATGACCACCAAAGACTCTTCCTGGCACCCAAAGTGATGCTGACAATATCATAGCTTCTTTCTCACTTATCTCTCACTTATCTCTCACTTATCTCTCACTTCTCCCAGTTATCTCTCACTTATCTTACTTTGTTGAAGAATATAAGTTAACACTGTACCAGACACTACAGAGGCTCTCAGTCAACCACCCAGATTGGTACACTTACCATACTCCTGGGGGACATGACTCCACCAACACACTGTAATGGAACACGATTGGTAGTCAAAAAAAAAAGCACTGATGCCACTTGTTCTTATAGTGACCAACATGAGAGGATGTTTCCATATACCACACGTTCCCAATTCATCCCCTCTCACCTGCCATTTCAGTTTAGCAGTTTCTAGTTCCCTCTCCGCCTCAGTTTTACCATGAACAAGACACACGGACAAACTTCACGTCAGGTACAGTAACTGAGAAAGAAGCTGAGTGAGTGTGGTTATTGTCAGCCTCACTCTGGGTGTCAGGAAGAGTCTCTGGTACAGCCACGTGTTGTTATGAAGGTGAGATACAACATGAGGAACTATAGTGCAGCTTCTTTCAGGTCTTGTAGTTACATCTTTCAGTTATTTAGACTTTATGATCTTGGAGTTACCGCCCTGACACACACTCACACACACACACACACAGAGGCTCTTTTATAATAGTAGTAGTAGTAATAATAATAGCAGTAATAGTAATAATTATAGTAGTAGTTGTTAGTAGTATAAAAAGTATGTTATTATAAACTATTTTAATATGGAGTAACTCTGGGTGGGGACTTTACCAACACCGTAAATTAACCAACTTTGTTTTTCGTGTCATCGTCGCGGCAGAAGTTAATTTTGGGCTTCAGCAATAATTTGTGGCGGTGGTGGCGATGGTCGTAGTAGTAGTGGTGGTGGTAGTGATGGTGGTAGTAGTTCTGGTGATGGTTGGTGGTGGTACAATACACACGATATATATTAATAACCGGATTGTATTTAAAAAAATATCCGGATTCCGTTTTCAAAAGTTTTCATGGGAACAGTTATTGACGGAAATGGAATTCACACACGTAGGGAAAAAATGATTTGCAATTAACTGGTTAGAAAACTTGAGTTAATAACTACAGATAATTTATAAGTAAGAACGCTTAAAGACTCCTAATTGACCCATTAAACATGCACGAGGCTTTTTTAATAAGGAAATTTACCTTAATTTCCTGTAAGTGGTTTTTTTTACAACTGCTTACGTTATTTATTTACAAAAGATGGCTTATATTTTTATTTGGGGAAGGTCTGAGTTCTTTTTGACGATTGGTGATTGGTTAGTGCCACAAACTATTTTGATTAGTTAATGGAACTGAGGAATGATTGGTGATTGGTTCGTGGGATTGAATGTCTTGGTTGGCTAATGGATTTGAAGAGAGATTAATGATTGGTTCGTGGCACTGAATCTGTTTTGATTGGCTAATGGAACTGAGGAGTGATTGGTGATTGGTTTAATAGAAATAGATCTGTCTTGCTTGGTTAAGTGATGAATCCAACACACCACTAATGGGAAAAATTCCTTACGTGTATTAGAGTAAATGACTTGAAATTCTTGAGGCTTCTGTTGCGTTCTTAAGGTGGGAAACTTTTTGTGGGTTTTTTTTTTCGTACGTCACCACTTACGAGAGAAAAATCATCGTAAGATCCTTTGAGAATCGACGTAAGAATCTCGAGAGAAATCCAGTTAAATACAATCTTGCGTATTCATTTAAGGGATAAATTACAAACTTCCGAAAGTCTGAGAATCCTGGCGGGGGAAGACTAAGATGGAGGAAGCTGGGGCCGTAACAAATGATCCCTTTAACAACTGTAGGGAGGCGGTGGGCGGGGCCTCAACCTACGTCACATTGTTTGGCGATCCCTCGACCCCGCCCACCTCCTCCCAGGGACCCCTCCCACCTCCTCCTAGGGAACCCCACCCACCTCCTCCTCCTCCTCCCGGGGTCCTGCCAAACCTGTAAGAGACGCTGGCTGTGTAGAATGATTGTCCTCAGACGTTTACTTAGAGAAGAAAGATTTTAGACGTAAGATGTTTTAGTCAGGTACAGTAGGTATAGACGCAGAGAAATCTTAAGGTACATGTGGAGACTTAAGTGCATAAGAATGACCATCTGTAGATAAAGTCAATGTGGACCTTCAGAACACCAGCAGGACAACAGGGGTCAGTGGCGGCGCTAGTGACCCAGTTTGGTGAACTAGTGTTATTGGGAGGCGGGGCGGGTCGGGTCGGGTCGGGGTGGGGCGGGCTGGAGTGAGACGCTGTGTTGAGGGAGGTTATCGGATCAACTCTGTAATGACGATCCTCTCCCTCACAGCACGTAGCTTGTGGACGCTAGAGTCACTGGGTCGTTAGTTAGTTTGTGTTCAATATTGTTTTGTTTGTTTTTACTTAATCCAATGTAATGTTTAATTTTTTTTTTTTGAATTCATAATAAGTGGTAATGGAACAGGTAGGTGTAAACAGGACAATGTTACCAGGTGCAGTGAGAGAATATTATATCTTCTCGGGTGTTTTGACGATTACAACACAGAACGGTTGAACCATTCGACACACACACACACACACACACACACACACACACATGTTTGGAGTCCATAAACAGTTGGCAGACCTGTGGAACCATTCACTGTGTTGGGTAGGTTAGGTTAGGTTTCATTATACTTCGACCAAAGCTGGGAAGACCCTCTCACCCTCTCACTCCAAGTACAGGTAGACTGCTGTACTGCATGATCTCTCTGGGCACGTAGCACTGGGCGACCTTGATTCGGGTGTATGAGTATGATGTTTTTTTATTCATGTCATTTATATCTACATTTTTTAAAATTCATGAACAGTACAGGTAGTTGTTCATGTTCAGGTAGAGATGCAGGTAAAGGCACAGATACAAGGAAGGTGTAATTACGTATAAGTGGGAATACGAAGACAGTAGAGTTACAGATAAAGGAAAACGTACAGAGACAAGTGCAGATACAGGTATAGAAACAACAGCACTGGTACAGGTATTATTGTTATCATGAATGTCCGTATTATCAGAAGTGTTGATATAGATTCTTTATATCGTATAAAGTATAGATCATATAGGATGAGGAGGTTTATATGTAACTTGAAAAATTTAACTATATAAATTAATGAGTGGTTAATGTTACGATATCAGAAGGTTATCTTCCTGGTGGTTAAGGTCAGGTTAAGTTAGGATAGGTATGCTTCAGGTCGTTAATGTTGTGATATCTAAACGTTATCATTTACCAAACGAAGTGGTTAATGTTGTGATGATAAAAGATGAAATACCAGTAACTTAACAAACGTCATCTCGTCTCCAGCTTAAAGTCGTCAATGTTCCCGAGCTCTTAACAACATTATCCTGTATACTTAACCATACACATGATCATCCTCTCATGGTGTAGTCATGACCCAGATCCGCCATAACCTCATCTCGCGAGAAACATTTCATGACACTATAGAAATCATGTAATTTTAATGAGGAGAAATAAACCTGCCATGAACACAAAGTCCCTTGATGCTCCTGTTCGAAACTGTACCGAACCCCGATGAGATAATACATTCAGGTACAAACAGTTCGGGGATTCATTCTAGTGATTCGGAGTCTCAGTCGTGTGTTCGTGTACTGGTAATATGTACGTGTACTTGTATCTGTCCTTGACCCTGTCTGTACGTGCGATTTTTATTTTTATTTTTGTTTTTAATTTTACATTTTAGAGGAGGGTATGAAAAGTGGGAGAGGAGGGATAAGCGTGAGGGAGAGGGGAGAGAGAGGGTGGGAAGGGGAGGTGAACGTGTGGGGAGATGTGCGCATAAATGTGATTGGTTGAGGGCTCAGTAATAATGACCCCAGCAATTAGGGCTAATGTGCCAATCACTCGTGGTGCTGCTGCTGGGATGTGCCCCTGATTATTAGATTGGGGGAAGGGGTGAGAGGGGGTTCAAGGGGTGGTGGGTGAGAGGGATGGGGAGTAAGGCGTGTCAGTGGGCGGGGTGAGGATGTCAGTGGGCGGGTTGAGGGTGTTAATGGGCGGGGATGAGGGTGTCAATGGGCGGAGTGAGAGTACCACTGGGCGGGTTGAGGGTGTCAGTGGGCAGGGTGACGGTGTCAGTGGGCGGAGTGAGGGTGTCAGTGGGCGGGGTATGATAATGATGGGTCACCTACGAGCCGCCCACCTAATTACCTCTGATAACACGATAAATCTTTTTAATCACTACGGATCATCGGTGTCAATGATGATGGTGGGCGGGTGGGCGGAAAGGGAGTGGGAGAGAATGAGGTGGTAATGATGGTGGGTGGGTGGGTGGGTGGGAGAGAGAGATGAAGGAGGGAAGTAAAGGGTGGGAGGGAATGAGATAATGATGATGATGATAGATGGGAGAATGAGGAAGAAGATGGGGGTATGAATGGGTGAGAAGGGGAGGGGGGTGAGTAGGTGTAAGGGGATGATAGGGAATGGTTGGAAAGGGGAGAAGGGGCGAGTTAGGGGATAAGGTGGTGGTGATGGCGGAGGAACGAGAGAGAGAGAGAGAGAGAGCGAGAGAGAGAGAGAGAGAGAGAGAGAGAGAGAGAGAGAGAGAGAGAGAGATCTTTTTTTCCAGCTCAACAACCAACTACCACACTCGCCAGCTACCACCCCCCAACAACCACAACCACCACTTACCACCATCAGCACCCAGCACCACCCACTACTTGCACCATTAAAGTGCGTCATTACCTACAGCTTCAACAATGCCTCTGATTGCAGCCACCTAGTCGCTAGCTTCCCACACCACCACCATTAACACCATCAGCGCCACCATTACCACCATTATCACGACCAGTAGCACCATTAACACCACCATCAACACGTCATCATTAACACGAGCGGTTATGTCTTCATTGTTTTGTGTGGGAGGTTGTCACTGTTCTACCTCCAAGCGACCTCTTTTTTTTTATTTTGCTACCTCAGATACCTCCAAGTGGCCTCTAGATCTTCACAGTAGTCTCTTAATTACCTCTAGCCTTTTTTCAGTTACCTCCAACAAATTCCCTCCAACGACCTTTTGAATATTGCCCATCAGTCTTCACCCCCTCCCATCTCCCCACCTCCCCTCACCACCTCCCATCTCCCTTTACCACCTCCCTTCTCCCTTTACCACCTCCCCATCTACCCTCACCCCCTCCCATCTCCCCACCTCCCATCTCCCCTCACCACCATCTCCCCTCACCACCACCTCCCCATCTCCCCTCACCCCCTTCCCTCACCACCTCCCCGTCACCTCAAAGAATGCCTTAAGTTCGTCGCTTCTGGAATAGTTTATGTCTCTTACGCCCTCCAGCATTCCTCCTCTACCTGTGGCCACTTCACACTTCTTTGTCGCGCCCCAATACCAAGTTTAAGTTTGGGGGTCACCCTGGTTGGTTTATACGCTGTGATTGGTCGGCTGTAAGGAGGTGTACGGTGTTCTTGTGTGGTGATTGGTCGGTTGTGAAGGTGTACGATGTCCTTGTGTGGTGATTGGTCGGCTGTAAGGAGGTGTACGGTGTTCTTGTGTGGTGATTGGTTGGTTCTGAGGTGGTATATGGTGTTCTTGTGTGGTGATTGGTTGGTTCTGAGGAGGTATATGGTGTTCTTTGGTTGTAATTGGTCGGTTGTGAAGAGGTGTACGGTGTCCTTGTGTTGTGATTGGTTGGTATTGGATAGTCAGTATAGATTAGGGTAAGGAATGGGGATTCAGTATAAGGTAAGGGTGTCAGTATAAGGTAAGGGTGTCAGGATAAGGTAAGGGTGTCAGTATAAGGTAAGGGTGTCAGTATAAGGTAAGGGTGTCAGTATAAGGTAAGGCTGTCAGTATAAGGTGAGATGTTATTGTTGGAACTCTCTCTAACACCCTCCATCACGCCTCACAGTTTACTGGGTTGACATAGTTCAGATTCCTTCCTCCTCCTCCCCCTCCCCCCTCCCCCCTCCCTCCCCTCCCCTCTCCCCCTCCTCCTCCCTCCTCCCCCTGTCCCGCTCCTCTTCCTCTCCTTCTCCTCCGCCTCCTCCGCTCTCCCTTGTCCCCCTCCTCCTCGGTGAATTGTCCAGAAACCTGTGGCCAAATTGTTTGTTGGGGAGCGTGGGAGGCTTTCTTAGTTGCCCCCACTCCGTCTCACTCCCTCTCACTCTCACCATTTTTCTCGTCTCCATGTCTCTCCCCCTCCCTCTTCCTGTCTTCGTCTTCCTCTTACGTCTCTTCCTTGTTTTATCTATCCCTCTCTCTTTTTCCCCTCTTCTCTTACCCCTCTACCTTACCCCTCTCCCATCTTCTTCACTCTCCTCTCTCTCCATCTCCCACATTCTCCCTTCTCCTGTCTTCTCCCTTTTTCCTTACATATTACCCTTTCTCATCCCTCTGCTTCCTTTTCCATTTTCTCCCCTTTCCTTCTTCCCTTTCTTCCATCCCATTTCACTCCTCTCCTTCTTTACCATTCACTCACTCTCCCTACTTTCCCATCTTTTCCCCTCTACCTCTCCCTCTCTCCTATTCTCTCCCCTCTTGCTCTTTCTCTCCCATTCTTTCCCCTCTTGCTCTCCCATCATCTCCCCTCTCTCCCGTATTCTCCCCTTTCTCCCATCTTCTCCCCTCTCTCCCTCCCCCCTCTCTCTCTCTCTCTCCCACAAACTCCTTCCGCCCTCCTGGTAGTTAATTACAATCTAAGTTTTGTGCACGTTTGACAGAATACTGAGTCAAGTGAAAGATTTTTACAGCCTCTCTCTCTCTCTCTCTCTCTCTCTCTCTCTCTCTCCACAAACAATTAACTGTTCACGCCATATACAGTTGTGTAGTGTGAAATGTTCATCGTGGCTCTCCGTGGTGTTGTCCGTAGTCGTCCGTGGTCGTTTCTTGATGTGGTCCGTGGTCGTGTCTTGGTGTGGTCCGTGGCTGTACGTGGTGTGGTCCTTGGTTGTACGTGGTGTGTCCCGCGGTCGTTCTTTGTTTGGTCCTTGGCTGTACGTGCTGTGGTCCGGGATTATTTGTCTCCTCCCTAAACCCTCTTTCAACGAAAACTCGCTCCCTTTATCAATGATCCAATTCTCCTTCCCTCTCTCCCTCTCTCCCTCTCTCCCTCCCTCCCTCCCTCCCCTCCCCCTCCTTCTCTCCCTCCCTCCCTCCCTTCCCTCCCTCCTTCTTTCTCTCCCTCCCTCTCTCCCTTTGCTGTACATTGTATGTTAACTGTACTTGGTCTGTGTAAGAAATAATAATAATAATAATAATAATAATAATAATAATAATAATAATAATAATAATAATAATAATAATAATAATAATTCTCTTCAGGCTAAAGAAGTGTCGTATGTTAGAGAGGCTGATAAACTGAACTAAATTTTGATAAGTTTGTCAATTTTAGTAAACTTTTTAAACTTTGATAGATTTTGTAAACTTTTGTGTTTTAGTTTTAAGAAACTTTGGAACTTAATTAAACTTTCCTCAAATTTAATTAACTTAAACTTCGATAAACACAAAAAAATAAAGTTGGTGAAACGTTTTGTAGGTTTGTGATTTTGTTTAAACTTTTGTAAACTTTAGATAACTTTGGTAAACTTTCTTCAACTCTTCGTAAACTTTGATAAATTTTGTATACTTTGGCATTTCGTCTAAACGTTGATTAACGAGTAAAAATATACTTAGTTAAACTAAGAAACATTAAACTTTGGTTATATTACATTGAAACTTTTCTGAACTTTTCTAAATTTTTGTGGACTTGATAAACTTAATACAAACATGTACCTAAAATTTTTTAAACTTTGGTAAATATGAAACTTTACAAGAAGAAATTTATGTAAAAAAAATAATACCTTAACTTTTTCGTAAAACTACTTTTAAATTTCCACAACTCTTCAAAAAAATCAACAAAACTTTTCTTGACTTAAATAAACTTTTCTAAACTTCAAAAAAAAATATTAAAACTTTTCTTCAGTTACATACATCTTAATAAAAGTCTTTCAACATTATCAAAGGTTTTCTGAATATAAACTGAATTGAATGTTCCTTGATAAACGCCGACTGCTTGACGATGTGTTGATCCCTGGATAGAGCTTCTGTCCTGTAACTAACTTGAAGGAGTTGTTGTAGATGTTGCTGTGGTGGTGGTGTGAGGCGTTGAGGAGGAGGAGGAAGAGGAGTGGTAAGGGAAGAGAAGAAGAGGAGGAGGGAAAGGGAGGGAGAAGTATGGGGTTTGGGAAGGAATAGAAGTAGGGGAAAGGGTAGGAAGGAAGAGGAGGTATAGGATGGGTAGGAGGAGGGGAGAGGAGGTATGGAAAGGAGGAGGAACGATGGGAAAGAGGAGGAGGAGGAAGATGGGGAAGGGAGGAAGAGAAGGAGAAGAGGGAGAGAGATAAGTCAGAGGAAGACAAAGAGAGAGGACAGAAATAAATATTAGTTTTCTCTACCAACGTCCTCCCCCACCCTCCTCTCCTACCCTCGTCCTCCCCACCTCATCCTCCCCACCCCTCCTCTCCTGTTCCCTCTCCTCCCCCACCCTCGTCCTCCACCACCTCCTCTCCTACCCTCGTCCTCCCTCCCCACCCCTCGTCCTCCACCACCCTCACCTCTCCTACCAACGTCCTCCCCACCCTCATCCTCCCCCCCTCCTCTCCTACCCTCGTCCTCCCCACCCTCATCCTCCCCACCCTCCTCCTACCCTCGTCCTCCCCCACCCCTCGTCCTCCCCACCTCTCTCCCTACCTCATCTTCCCCCCACCCTCATTCTCCCCACCCTCCTCTCCCCCACCTCCTCCTCCCCACCTTGTCCTCATGTTAAGCCCATACCATTATCCATTACCTAATCACCTTGATCCACTCCCTCCTCTGCTCCACCCCCCCCCTCGCCTTACCTGCGACGTGCCACCTGCCTCTCCTGCACCTGAGGGGGAGAGTGACGTGACATAGCCCTCAGTCATCGCCTCCAATTAGTTATATGTTGTGCCTGTGGACCTGCTGAACCAAACGCGACCTGTAGAGAGGGGGTGGGTGGGGGAGACGGGAGGGGGAGGTGGGGGAACGGGAGGAGGAGGACAAGGTGGGAGACGGGAGGAGGAGGGGGAAGTGGGGGCTGGTGGGGAAAGGAGGGGGTGGTTGGAGACAGCAATAACAGGTAATAATCGAAATGAAGAGAACAAAATCATGAGAGAGAGAGAGAGAGAGTTGGGGAACTGGGAGAAAGGGAGAAAGAAGACAGAAAGGAGAAGGATTAAGAGCAGTGGGTGAATGGAAGATAGAAGAAGAATTTGGAGAAAAGAAAGGAGGTGGAGAGGAGTGAGAGAGGAGGAGGAGAAAGAGAAGATGTTAAGAAAGAGAAAAAAAAATTAGAACAGAAAGTGAAAGATTGAGAGGTGGAGGTAGCAAAAAATGGAAGTGGAATGGAAGAAATAACGATATCCATAAGGTAGTGGTGCGCCGCAGAAGTACATATGAAGCTCCTCAAATTATTTATTAAGTTTGGTGTCGATTGTTGCAGTGGTGTCGTGGGTGTAGATGTCTCTCTCTCTCTCTCTCTCTCTCTCTCTCTCTCTCTCTCTCTCTCTCTCTCTCTCTCTCTCTCTCTCTCTCTCTTTCTCTCGTATAAATGTGTGTGTGTGTGTATGTGTCAAACAGTCAAGTTGTAAATGACTTGAGAACTGCGTGTGTGTTAGTTAGGACAGTCTGCTGCTGGGTGGTGGTGGTGGTGGTGTAAGGCAGAAGGGAGATGGTATCTGTCTGTGGTGGTGTCTGTCTGTGTTGGTGTCTCTCTGTGGTGGTATCTGTCTGTGGTGGTGTCTGTCTGTTTTGGTATCTGTCTGTGGTGGTGTCTGTCTGTGTTGGTATCTGTCTGTGGGTTTTTCTGTGATTGTGTTTCTGTTCGTCTTTGTAATTAATGTTTCTTTCCTCCCTATCCCCCTCCTCCTCCTCCCCCTGAACCCTTTCTCCTCACCCCTCCCTACCCCCTGACCCCCTCCCTACCCCCCCCCCTCTATGAAAACTATCTTCCGGATATCCGCTTAAAATGTAATTCGTGATTCAGGTTTTATATCACTAGTTGAGGTTATACGACTGAAATGTTATTTTTGTTCCGAAATTTGGCGGCGTTTGGGAGGAATAAAGTCCCGTTGATTCTCGTTACCAGACAGCACCTCCATGCCTGAGTGTTGTCGATTAAATTCTTCTGTAACTGATCGGTGTGTGTGTCGTGACTGGCTCTTTGTATATGAATAGTAAATTGTTTTTTTGTTTTTCTTTCAAGTGTTGATTTATTTGGTATTTTTGTTGATTTGTTTGTTTTTTGTGGGGGTATTTTTTTATTTATTGTTGTTGTTTTATTTATCTGTTGTTGTTTTTATTATTTATCTGCCATTTTTTGTTGATTTATCTGACATTTTTGTTGATTTGTTAAGATTTCCTCTTCTCCTGGAAAAGAAAAATGAGAACAATATTTTTTTTCCTATGATGCGTGACCTATGAGACAACCTTTACTACATAACACACTAAACTTGTGAGATATTGCTGTTGATGGCGGAGTAAGAAGAAAGTGGTGTGTTTCTGGCCTCTGTACTCCCTGACTGGTTTTTTTTTCCTAAGACCTTGAACACTACCCCCTACCCACTCCTCCTCCCCCTCTACTCCCCCCTACCCACTCCTCCCCCTACCCTCCTCCCCCCATTGCGTCTCCAGGTGTCGTGTGAAGTGCTGGGCGGTGTACAGTACCAGCATCCATGACAGTATTTTTTTTATTTGGTTTAATCTTTATTTTTGGTTTTTCATTTTTCGGGGTTTAGTGACGTCAGCCTCACCCTCACGCGGGAAACATTAACCTGTTCTTTATTATCATTCTATTAAATTTTATCATTATTTTTTTTTACAAGTGGTGGAGTGGTAGAGGCGAGGGCGGCCATCAGCCTCCAACATACACAATTCTCGCTTATTTTTTTTCCACTGCTGGTATTTTCAAGGCTCTTTTTTGTGTGTTTTTCCTGTGCTGACACGAGCCTGTTTTATTTGTCGCCTTAAATATTTCACACACTCGGCTGCCGTGTTTTTGGTGGCTGCTGCCTCCCGTCTCAATTTATTGTGTATACTTTTGTGGTATATTATATTACTGGGCAGCGGTGGCCGAGTGGATAAAATGTTCGCCTCCTGTTCTAAGGGCCGCACGGGGCACCCCTAGTCCACCCAGCTGTATGTTCATTGTCGGCCACACCACCGTCTTGTGCACTGAAGGTCTCATATTCAGTGTACTGTAGTGTATCAGTTTATATTATTGTTATTATTATTATTATTATTAGACTGGCCTCTTGTCAAAGCGTTTATTGACCTCAGTAAGTAGAAAGCTTCAGACACAAGTTTATTTCTCGTATTTTATCTCTCCCTCCCCCACATCATACATATCCATTTTGGAGGGATAAACTACCTGAACAATAATTCAGAATCCTAATTTGTGTCATACATAAAGTTAACCATTTAACTACCTCTTCAGTTTTCCACTTAAGTATTTTTTTTAATATTCTTAGAACACCCGAAACCAGGCAGGAACTACACGTCCACCCACCACCACACGTCAGGAGGTACTGAAGAAGTGGATTTATTGATGCGTTGCAGTTGTCTTTTCGGGTTCTCATTTGACTCGGGGAAATAAATTATTAACATTTGTATATAATGAGTGAGTGAGGTGAAGAAGTTATTGACTATGAAGTGAAATCCTCGTGTTACTGTTTTTAAAGTGTTGGCAACCTTGTTCATGATATTAAAAAGAATAAAACCCCAGATTAAACGTTAGGTGAAGTGTTTATTATTATTATTATTATTATTATTATTATTATTATTATTATTATTATTATTATTATTATTATACTGCTGGCACATGTTAATTAAAAGATGCAATTTTAGAGTTCCTGGATGAAATAACTGAAGAAATATTTCTAATTAATTATTTCTGTATCTCCCTCAGGTGAGTGTTGAGATGTTGGTGGCCAGGTGGAGGTATTCAGGAGGTGAGCCTTCTGCCCTGGATAATGACAGGTACAGTCGAGGAACAGTTGACTGGTGTGGAATTTACCACTCCTAACCTAACCGTTAGGATTAAGGCTCAGACCACCTGGATCTTAACCATGCTGACTAATTAAACTGATAGATAATAAGGATATGGGCATAATCCTCCATAACGACCAAGGGCTACATGCTAACAACTTTATCCTAAGATTAAGATCAAATTAAAACCTTAAATATCTATGGTTGTTTCGTCCGCTTGGTTAATTATATTCAGACGAGGTCAAATGGTTACGTCACAACAAGATATCAGGTAATGTTAGTAGAGAATTGTTTTATGTGAAGACTCCTGTGGGTTACGGGAGCCTGGTGGGGGAGGGGGAAGGAATGTTTGTATTAATATCCTGGTTTCCTTGGGGGAGGGAGGAGGTGTGTGACAGGGGGGAAGGGGTGTGTGAGGGGGAAGGGGTGTATGACAGGGGGAAGGGTGTGTGGCAGGGAAAACGGTGTGTGTGACAGAGGGAAGGGTGTGTGACAGAGGGAAGGGTGTGTGACAGGGGAGTGTGTGTGGCAGGGAGAAGGCCACAGTTGGAAATGTTTTAAGAGATAGTTTAAAGCGAAGATCTCAGGCATAAAAGTCAAGCTGTATAAACTTGTGTTGGTAGCCATGAAGAGAACAAGCCAGAGGTATTGTCTGCTGGGGAGATAACGGGGATTAAGAAAACACAACACAACGGTGGTAATACGTGGGAATCAGCCTCTTCCTGACCCCCTGAGGGACCTGAGAAAGACGGTATGGTTGAGTGACCCACGACCACCCACCGTGCTACTGACCCACGCACAAGACAGGGAGCTTACTGGCCCATGCACAAGACAGGGAACTCAACTACAAGGAAGGGAAATTCAGTGTTAAAGTGAACAAAATCTAAGCTTATTCTCCTATCCATGTGTGTGTGTAGGCGCGGGTATGGTGTCAGGTCAGGAGAGTGTTGGTAGTTAGCTCACCATCCACAAAGTGACGACTGTACGATTGACTCTTTATCTGGCAATAGTTTCCCTCCGTTGATTACTTTCTGTTTAATCCCAAGTTTAATCCTATCACGCCTAGTGCCAGGGATTCATGGCTTTATACGTCACACTCCTCACTCGTGTGCTGTTTGTGTTACCAAACTTTAACCAACTGCTGTTTCCACCTTATAGTCCTGGCGAGCTTTAACCAACTGCTGTTTCCACCTTATAATACTGTAGGTGCAGCTGCCATACTCCCTGAGGCACGGAAATTCTTTGTTTATAATTTAATGCGAATTATGTGTAAGACTTGGAGACGATTTCATGGATCGCTCGTGTGCGCGTGACATTGTGAATTAGCCTATTCTTTTGGAATGGGGAAGGTCGAGTCATTATTATTATTATTATTATTATTATTATTATTATTATTATTATTATTATTATTATTATTTGTTGTTGTTGTTTTGCTGTTGTCGTTCTTGTTATGGTTGTCGGACATAAATGACAAGTAGAAAAGTTACTCTACGTGATCACTTAACCATCCGAGGTATTATTAAACCCTGAAGGTGGCGTCGAAAAAGGGATGGGAGAGGATGAAGACCACGAGAATGGAACAACTGACAGAGACAAATATTGCAAGAATGGGAGGACAACAGGCAACAGAGATGGAAGGAATTCAGTGATTTGAGAATTTTACAGAGACGAGAGAGAGAGCGACAGAGAGAGAGAGAGAGAGAGAGAGAGAGAGAGAGAGAGAGAGAGAGAGAGAGAGAGAGAGAGATTTAACAAGGATTCTCCTGGAAACTGTGTTGAAAAGGTTGCCTGCTCCGTCGCAGTCAACATTCCTAAATATAAAGATTGAAGGGAATTTTTTTCATAATTTTTCTTTATTTTTAAGCCATTTTTCAGGGTCATGTATGCAAACAATACATAAAAGGGGGAATTATTTTTTTATCATAATTGTTTTATTAATTTTTATTTCATAGTCGTGGTGGGAGAAATTATGTACAGGAATACTTTTGACTTTTTTATATCATAGTTTATAACTTTATATTATCAAACCTTATATCAGGGTCGTGTAGACAAGTGACTTCAATTTAGTTCAGTAATATAACATGAGTGCGACCAGCTGTTAGATGGTTAGGTTACGTTACATTAGGTTAGATTAAGTTAGATTACGTTAATTTAGGTTAGATTAAGTTAGGTTTCGTTAATTTAGGTTATGTTAAGTTAGGTTACGTTAATATAGGTTAGATTAAGTTAGGTTACGTTAATTTAGGTTAGGTTACGTTACAATAGGTTAGATTAAGTTAGGTTACGTTAATTTCGGTTAGATTAAGTTAGGTTACGTTAATTTAGGTTAGATTAAGTTAGGTTACGTTACATTGGGTTAGATTAAGTTAGGTTACGTTACAACAGGTTAGGGGATTGGTTAGGTTACATTGAGGTTATATTGCTAGGTTACGTTAATTTCGGTTAGATAATAGGTTACGTTAATTTGGGTTAGATTAAGTTAGGTTACGTTAATTTAGTTACATTAAGCCAGGTTATGTTAAATTACGGTAGAGTCTTTAATCGTCAGGGAAATTAACTGAGATGTCTATTCTTTACATGATACTTTATTCTCATCATACAAAACAAGTCGATCCAGCTTTGTTAAGGACTTTGAAAGATTCTCTAAAGGACTCTCTCCTTCATTATTCAACAAGCCCAAAAATCTTCCCCAGGACTATACAGCCTTTTATCAACCCCCCCCCCCCCCGCCGACATGATGTAAGGAGGCGTGCAGCCCTGTGATAAGTTAAGGTACAAGAAGCAGCGTGGCAGTGTGAGTTAGTGAGGTCATTACTCAGGAGCTGTCGAGACGAGGTTGCCTCTCAACATCTGCAACATTTCTTAATGTACACCAAGATGCAATATTAAAAAAAAAAAGAATGGGAAGGCTGAGGCTGTTGTGTGTGTGTGTGTGTGTGTGTGTGTGTGTGTGTGTGTGTGTGTGTGTGTGTGTGTGTGTGTGTGTGTGTGTGTGTGTGTGTGTGTGTGTGTGTGTGTGTGTGTGTGTGTGTGTGTGTGTGTGTGTGTGTGTGTGTGTGTGTGTGTAGAGGGATAAAAAGTTGTGGGAGAGGTGTAGAGGTGGATATCACCTTCGAAAGGGAGAGGGAGGTAAAAAGGGGAGGAGAGGATAAATGAATGAATGGTGAGTGAGAAAGTGAGTGAGTTATGGTAGACTAGGAGAGAGTGGGGGAGGGGAGGAGCTGTGAGAGGGGAGGTGTGTGAGAGAAGGACCCTCCCGGCACAGTGAGAGGTACAAATGACCTTGTATTGGTGAGGCAACATTGCACGTCTGGTCTTGCAATGGAACTTCCTTGATCAGATTGATGGAACAATTGTTGTGGCTAAGACAGGAGGAGGAAGGAGGAAGAGTAAGAGGAGGAAGGAGGAAGACTAAGGGGCGTGGGATGGAAAGTGTCCTCAAGTGGTTATCATATTTGACATGAATGATCCTCTTAAGGGTGCCGAGGTTGTTAAGGCAAGTGTTATTTCTAGTATGAATATCAACCCGGCTAGAAAATACAATGACTAAGAAGTAGAGTTTTTCGTATATCATTAGGGTAAACATTATACAAGAGAGTACTGTGAATAAAAAGTTAAAATTTTATTTACATTACGAGGATAAGCGTAACTCAAGGGCGTCCTATGAATAGAATAGAAGAATTTCATTTACAGTCAAGAAAACAAGTAACGCTAGAACATCCTGTGAATAAAAAGTAGAATTTTATTTACAGCATAAGAATGAAGCTCAACACAAGAGCATACTATGAATACAAAATGTAAAGTTTTATCTACAGTAGGAACTCCACCATAACGCAAGAGCTTCCTGTGAAAAGTGAAAGTTACAATTCACTTCACATTATGAGTGAAAGCATGGTGAGAGTGTGTGTGTATGTGTGTACTACAATTAAAAAGTAAAAAGGAAAGTTATCTACATACACGAAAGGAAGAGTGTGCGTCTGTATCACCCCACACTGTGCCACAATAATCGCCTGCTGCACCACAATGCTCCCTCACTCTCAGTCGGTATTACACTATTCGTCTCCATCAGGCAGAGGGTGTGATCACAGGGCCGTGTGTCAAGGGCTGGGTGGGTGGGGCCGGGTATGGCTTGGTAGGGTGGTGGATGGGTGGGGCTAGTTGGGATAGGGCTGGGTGATGATGAGGTAGGGATGGATGGATATGGGTTGGGTCTAGATGGATGAAGGGGTGGGATGGGATTGGATGGATGATGGGTTAGTGTCCACTCTAACTGCCATTAATCCATTACTACATCCACCTACTAACCTAACCTAACCAAGTATTGGGATAGACACAAGTTGACGTCACGAGAAGACCACCAATCAGCGCACGCCAGACCCAGATAACAGGTGGATATTGCCAAAGTTATAGACAGGGCCAACGAGGGTAACGGCTAGGTGGATGTCAGTGTGTGTCTCTCGTCTTTGATCTGGGACGAGACATCAGGGGTAACGAATCTATTGAGAGAAACGTCAAACTTAGATTGGGAGAGACCGTGTGTGTGTGTCTGTGTGTGTGTGTGTGTGTGTGTGTGTGTGTGTGTGTGTGTGTGTGTGTGTGTTTTGGAGATACTTAAGAAAATATTTTGGACACATTGTTTACAGATTCATCAAACGTTTTGAGTTGTCAGTTGTTTATGAATACATGACCGACCATTTCTCTCTCACATCGTTTACCATTTCTTCCCCATCGTCTACCATTTCTTTCCTCATCGTTCACTTATTTCTCCCCCATCGTCTACCATTTCTCCCATCGTCTACCATTTCTCCCCATCGTCTACCATTTTCCTCATAAGTAATTACCATTTTCTTCCCCATCACGAAAAAGCTTGTAGAAGTTTAGAGGTGGGGGGAGGGGGCTGAAGACAAGTTCCTGCTGGTATAGTAGTTCCAGACGAGTGACGACGAGGAAGAAGACGATGACAGTGACGATGACGACGAGTGATTTATATGCTTCCTACACCTAAGTTTCTCCCTCATTATAACTTGATGCTCTCGAGGTAACAATTCTCTCTCAATTAACAATTATTCTACTCCTTCTCCTCTCAAACTTTCCCTTTCTTTCCTCTTCCTCTTCCTTATCCACTTCCTTTTCCATTCCTAAGAACGTACCAATTCTCCCTCTTCTTTCCCCTTCCCTCACCCACTTACCCTACTTCTCATCTCATTTTCCTTCACTCCTTACTCTCCCTTTTCTTTTGTCCTTTCCTTTGGTCTCTCTTCTCGCTCTCTTTCCCCTCTCTTTTCTTCCCTCCCTACCTGACCAAGGAAGACGCCTCCTCCTTCTCTCTTTCCTTCACTAACCAGAGAATACTTCCATCCCTCTCTCCCTCACTAACCAGAAGACGCCCCTCTCCCCTTCCTTCCTTCCTCCCTCCCACACTGGCCAAGGAAGACGCCCCACCCCCCTCCCTCCCTCCCTCACCATGAGAGGAGGGTGGCCGGTTGCGGAAGAGACAATAGCTTTAACCAAATGAACTGGAAATTCCGATTATCCGTCTAATGAAGCGGATTTTTTTGTCAACAAGTGGCCCTCAACCGTGAGCAATTATGGAGCACGGCAGCGGAGAGGAGGCTGGGCAGATAGATGGATGGAGGGAGGGATAGATGGATGGAGGGAGAGATAGGTGGATGGAGGGAGGGATAGATGGATGGAGGGAGAGCTAGGTGGATGGAGGGAGGGAATGGGTGGATGGAAGGAGGGATAGATGGATGGAGGGAGGGATAGATGGATGGAGGGAGAGATAGATGGATGGATAGGTGGTGTGTACGGCCGTCTCTCTGGGTATTCAAAATAGGAGATAAAGGGAATAAGCAGTTTGTGGATGAATGAGTGGATGAGTGGGGAAATGGATAAATAAATGGATGGATAGATAGATGGAGGGATAGATGGGTGTTGTCTGTAATACCGCCTCGCTGGGGTCCACATCACACATATCCCTCCCCTTCAATTGCTCTCCCTAAGTGAATGGATAAATAGATCAATTAAAGGTCTCTCTCTCTCTCTCTCTCTCTCTCTCTCTCTCTCTCTCGATACTGTGATTTGTTTAGGATTCATCTGCTCAGTGAGCTTCCTCTCTCCTCACTCCTCCTCCTTCCCTCTCCTCCACCTCCTCCTTTCCTCGCCCTCCCCTCCACCTCATCCTCCTTCCCTCTCCCTCCTCACTTCCTCCCCCCTCCACCCACCTCCTCCCACCCTCCATCCACCTCCTCCAATTCTCCACCTTCCTCCTCCCCTTTCCTCCCTCTCCTTCTCCTTCCATCCCCTCACCTCTCTCTTTTCCCTCATCCCACTCACCTCCTTTCCCTGCCCACCACCTTTCACTCTCTTCGACCAGACCCCTTCTTTCCCCTTTCATTTCCTCCTTCTCTCTCTACCCCCTCCGGCCTTCCTCCCCTTGTCTTTCTTTCATCTCTTCTTCCTCCCCCCTCATCCTCCTCCTCCTCCTCCTCTCCTCCCTATCACTTCCCTTCCCCTTCTTATCCCCCGCCCTCCCTTTTCCTCCCCTTCCCTCCTCTCTTCTTCAGTTTTCCTTCTACCCTCACCCCTCTTACCCCCTTTACCTAGCGAGCTAAGGGGTGGGGGGGGAGGGAGGGACTAAATAAAAACGAAGTATCTCTAATTATCGCCATAATTCTCGACACACAGTTTCTCAGCAGACTCTGGCAGCTAAAGCTAAGTTTAAAGGTCCTAGGAGGGAGCTAATGGTGGGTGTTATGCTTAGTCTGGGGAGGGGTGGTGGGGAGAGAAGAGGGGTGATGGGAGGAGAAGAGATAGAAAGAGAAAAGTGGAGAGAGGAGAAAGGTAATGGGGAAGAGTGGAGAAAGAGAAGTGGAGAGAGGGGAGAAGAGAGGGGAGAGGAGAGGGATGTTTTGTTTTAGTTTAACAAATTTATTGGCAGAGCTTGGAGTACAGTTTGCCTTTTCTGAGTAATTCAATCAGGTCTTGACACTGAGGGTGGTATCACTTCTCACTGCCACGCACGACAGAGGTTCATACACAAAGAAATACACCATATTCATTAGCAGTATATATAGGTCAGAGTCGTGTGGGTGATGTCACTGTTCGCTGCCACGCATGACAGTGGTTCATATACATTGGACGTCATATTCTAATTGAAGACTAATCAGTGTGGGGTAGCAGATTTGGGATAAATAGCAAGAATGTCCTCAAGCACCCCCGATTCAATGTAGTAATTACAAAGTTCATGATACAATAAGCCAGGTGGCCTGAAGTCTTTGACAGTGTCACATTCAATAATATAGTGTTCACGTGTATGCTTTAAAGGTTTATCACAAAGTTTACATGCTGAGTGTTCCGGTATGGGTACAGCGTTATTAACTTGCCAGATGTGTCTGTATCCTAGCCTAATTCTGGCCACGACGACATCACATTGTCTGGTTTTGTCCTTATGCTGGCCATACCGGTACCTCTCGTCACAAAATTTGTCATATTTACTAATGAGAGGGATGATGTGGGGGGAAGGGAAGAGTTTAATGGGGAGGGAAGGGGAGAGAGGCGATGAAGAAGTGAGGAAAGAGAAGAAGGGCGATGGGAGGAGAGAGAGAGAGGAGCGATATTGAGGGAAGATGTGGAGGAAAGGGGAATTAAAAGAAGTAAGGGGAGGAAAAGAGGGAAGGGGATGGGATAGAAGGGGAGAGAATGAGACAGGTCTGGATGATGGAGTGGTGAGGAGGTCAAGTAACTGGTTGACAGAGACACACGGGAGCCGAGGGAGGGAAGTGGAGGGGGTGGGAAGGTGGAGGGAGGGAAGGTGGAGGGAGGGGGGTAATGGTGTTAAAAGGAGAGAAAGAGGGAAGGGGGTTGGGTGAAGTGGGAGGTGGAGGGAAGGTGTTCAATGGGGAAGTGGGAGCGTAGGGAGTGGCCCAGTAGAGGGAATTTAGGAGGAGGGAAGAAAAGGAGAAGGGAGTCCTGATGGTTGTGGAGGGAAAGAAGGAGGGAGTCGTGGAGGGAGCCAGAGATGGAGGAACATGTAAGGACTAGTGACTTGATGATAGTGGAGGGAGGGAGGGAGGGAGTCTTGTAGTTGGTGGAGGGATAAGGATATCTTTAAGTAGAAATAGAAGGAATAAAGAAGCGAGAAGGAGCCTGATGATGATAATGATGGAGATATGAAGGTGGGGAAGGGGGGAGATGAAGGGGGGGTCAGGAGGTGGAGGTGCAGGAAGAGGTAAGGAACACTGACCATTATCTCACCACCATCACTCACTGGACCATTGTCTAGGGTGGCGTGTCCCAGGGTCCACACCTCCCTCCCTCTCACCTTAATGGTCTCCTCTCGGGACAGCCCCTTCCTCAGCCCCCCAGTCCTACAGCACCTCAGCACCCCAGATCTCCAGCCCCCCAGCCCTTCACCGCCCAGTACTCCAGCCCCCCAGCCCCCAGCCTTCCAGGTCTCCAGCCCCCATCGTGACCCTGGACGACGCCATCATCAAGAGGGAGTCACTGGCAGGTGCTGAGGAATATATCCCTCCTCTAAAAACAAGAGAAAACGTAAAACTGTAAATTGGGTGTGAAATAAAGGTACATTTTTTAAACAGTGGGAGAGGAAGGAAATTTATATAACGAAAGCAAGGGAAGATAGAATACTAAGTTGTGTGTGTTGTTAAGAAAGGGGAAACTTAACTTTATATAGAGTAAAAACGCGGCTTTGAAAAAGTGGAATAAGATAGTGAAGCAAAGAGGTGAG
Organism: Homarus americanus; assembly: GCF_018991925.1. Lineage (NCBI taxonomy): Eukaryota > Metazoa > Arthropoda > Malacostraca > Decapoda > Nephropidae > Homarus > Homarus americanus. Next base: position 3,628,720 of record NW_024726235.1, on the reverse strand, counting down.
CTGAGAGAGTCATCACCCGCCAGCTGGTGGCCAGGCTCTTCCATCCAACCTGGAGCTGAGCTGAGAGGAGGTTAGTACATTCTCTACACACACACACACATAAAAAAACGCGCGCGCGCGCACACACACTTTCAATAAATCCGGTAAAAGAAAACTTCCTCCTCCTCCACATACTCGTAAAGCACTTGGGATGTAGGTAGACTCCGCCGTGAGAGAAAGAGAGAGACAGAGAGTATTGTGGCAAGTAGTAAGCAAGGTGTGGGAAGGAACTTTGGTGACATGTTTTCTGTACACACACACACACACACACACACATATCGGAGCAGTGCCTCGTCACAGTGCCAGGCTCAACAACATGAGCCCCGCCATAAAAATCTTGCTTGGCGTAAGTGGCATCATAGAGACGGCTCCTTGATGGCCACCCCGGGAGAACCAGCCAGGCAGGGTCTTGGCACCCGTGTGGATGTCCCGGAGTCCTTGACGAGTCTGTGTCACAATCACGGGTGTCTGGGTGTGGGGGGAGGGGGGTGGAGGGGGTGTCTGGGTGTGGGGGAGGAAGAAGGGGGTGTGAGGGGGGGGAAAGGGTGGTGTCTGGGTGCAAGGGAGGAGGGATTGTCTTGAGGGTTCTATTTGATAAGGAAGGAAATGGAGGGGATTTTAGGTGCTGCGAGGTAAGGAAACGGAGGGATGATTATCTAGGGAATGGAGTTGAGGAGAGAAGGAGAGGAAGGACTTCTTAGATATCCTACTGGGGAGGGAGGAGTGGCTGTTTGCATATAGTACTGGGGAGAGGGAGAGGAAGGAAGAGTTTTTTTAGGTGTTCCGTTGGGGAGTTTAAGGCGGGTGAGTGGAGGAGGAGGAGGAGGAGCTGTTTGCATGTAGTGTAGAGGAAGGAAGTAGAAGGGGGGGAAAGAAGAGTTGTCTGTGTGTTGAGGAAAGGGAGTGAGGAAGGAATAGGGGTTCTTTTAATAGGGGTTCTTTTAAGGGAGTTGTGTTATAAAGGGAGACTGTGTCTGGATGCCCTAGTGGGGAGGATGGCTGAGGAGGAGGAAGAAGAATAGGAATGAGAAAAGGAAGAGGAAAAGGATGAGAAAGAAAAGGGGGAGGAGAAAGAAAAGGAAGAGGAGAAGATGAGGAAAAATAACAAGAGGGAGAATGTTCTGTCGTAGATGGAAGGTGAGAGTTCAGGTTGTGTTGTGTCAGCACCCTGGTAACATCACTAACCTCATGACTGTATTTTGTTCACGTTACATTTCAGTTATTTGGCAATAGGAATATTTCAGGGGGAACCTTCCCTTACCATAACTACGTGCAATTTACAGATAGATTCGCATTGTCCGCGTATATTGATGCAGTTGAAATACCTTCCCCTATCTGGTCTAGACCCAATATTTACACTATCCATAATGTAGATGACCCTGACCTCTGTGTGGGTGGAGGGTGCGGGAACAAGGTGATGGGGATTAAATCTTGAGGTTAGGTTAGGTTAGGTTAGGTTAGGTTAGGTTAGGTTCTTTACGTGTATTTGGGGTTATGGTCGTCACAAGTCTCAAAATCAACGTCAGTCATGTTTATAAGATAGTTGTTACTTAAAGGACTAGGTAAGATAGGGTAGGGAGGGAGGAAGGGTCTAGTAGGTTGAGCAAACGAGAGGAGGAGAGGGAGCCGTTACCTCTTGATAAGATAGTTAGGATGATGTGACTGAGGTTTTATGGCGGCAAAGACGAAACTGGTAGCCTTTCCTTCCTTCCTTCCTACCAGTGGGGAAAGGATGTTGTGGAGGATGGATGTGGTTATCTGGAGAGAGGGGAGGAAGGAGCTACCGAAAGACACCAGGCTGAGACCAAGCTTTTTCTCACCCCCTTTCTCCTTCTTCCCTCCCCACACTCACCACCCAATACTGTTTCCTCTCTCTCTCTCTCTCTCTCTCTCATCTTCACCCTCCCTCTTTCCCATTCCCCTCCAATACACAATCTCTCTCCTCCCCTCTACCAGCACCACCTACCATCCCCTCCCCTTGCAATTTTTCGAATGGTCTGAAAAATGGCAGATGAAATTCAACGTCGACAAATGTAAAGTACTCAGTATAGGAGATGTAAACAGGGAAACCAGATACCAGATGAACAACGATGCCATAGAGAAATCCGACTGCGAGAGAGATTTAGGAGTAATGATAAGTAGGAACCTTAAGCCAAGTAAACAATGTGTTTTTGCTCGTAACAAGGCTAATAAAGTACTTGGGTTCATACAAAGGAGTGTTAGTTACAAGACTAGCGAGGTCATCCTAAAACTGTATCTTGCTCTTGTGAGACCACACCTGGATTACGCAGTTCAGTTCTGGTCACCGTATTACAGAATGGATATAGAATCCTTGGAAAGAATTCAGAGGAGAATGACAAGACTAATCCCGGGCATTAGGAACCTTGAGTATAGAGACAGGTTAAACATCTTAATTTGCACTCCCTTGATAGACGTAGAGCGAGGGCGACCTGATAGGGTGTATAAGTGGAAGGCAGGGCTAAACAAAGGGACATTACAAAGGTACTCAAACTATCCAACCAGGAGCGAACTCGTAACAATGGTTTTAAATTAGACAAATTTAGATTTAGGCGTGAAATAGGTAAACACTGGTTTGGAAACAGAGTAGTGGATGAATGGAACAAGTTACCAAATATCATCATTAACTCGAATACGCTGAATAGCTTCAAACATAGGTTGGATGCTCATGAGCAATAGGGGTTGGAAACGGACTGCCCAGTATGGGCCAATAGGCCCGCTGCAGTTTCCTCCATTCTTATGTTCTTATGTACCACCATCACCCCCCCACTACATTCTCACATCACCCCCTTTCCCAACACCATCCATTCCTTCTCCCTCCTTCACCCCCCCTCACTACATTCTCCGCCTACATCACCCCCTTTCCCAACACCATCCATTCCTTCTCCCTCCTTCACCCCCCCCCCTCAACACGAAGGAAAAAACAGTTGACAATTAGGACTGCCGAGCTCACCCAAGCCTAACCAATTAATGATCTTCCTCGGGAATTGTCAAGTCGCTGCTAACAAACTGACGGTACTTTTGATAACTTTTTTATATTTTATTTTTAGTGAAGAAGGACCCACATAAACCTCGCCAAAAGTAGGTCTTGTTAAACGCCATAACTTCATTACTTATTAACTCCGCGTTAGTCATTTGTTTCACTCGGATTCTTTCTCGTGGTGTGTTGATGTTTTTCCTTTGTTTATTTTGTTTTGTTTGTCATCGCTTTTTCCTCTTAAATGTCTGTCCTTTTCATCATTTACTTCTCCTCTATTTTATCTATCGTACACATTTATCTCTTCAATCTCCTTCTATTTGTCTTTTGTTTAAATTCTTCTTTTATCGCATTTCTCTCTTACTTTTCTCCTCATTTCCCGACTCACTTCTCACCAGACCTTGTTCTCAGTCAGCCTGTCCAGCACCTGGTGGGTCAGGTCACCTCCACTAGTGACCACAGATGCCCGTAGTCTCCAGGTAATGAGTGGGCCAGGTAGAGACCTATTCTTAATCATCCCAGGTCACTGACGGCAGGTGGGTAATGGCGAGGTCATCCTAAGTCACATCTGCTATGGATTCCAGATGACTCACCAATATAAACAGGTGTGACCGCTAAGACCACCTGGTGAGTGCTTTTGATGTCAACCCCCACATGACTTAACTCTCTTGGTGATAAACTGTAGAGGTAGGGACACACGCTGGGTAATCCGCAGTTACAACCAGCAGGTATGAACTTGCGAGGTCATCTCGGGTCATTCGGGCGACCCTTAATGACCTCGCTACACGATGAAGGTTGTTTTCTTTGTCTTACTACTTAGTTATGATATAGTCTTACCCCATCAGCACAGAGTTCACGGCATACATTATGATCCAGTGCAACCAGTACACTGATACCTCACAATAAATAGTTCCCGAGTTTGTTTGTATGATATTACATTATATTGTATAAAATATTGTGGAATTGTAAGTCGTGATTTGTATTGTAGGTAATATTGTATATAATTCTTTACAGTTAATATTTTTAGGTATGTGAGAGTTTCACCTTAAGCCTATCACCTCCCCCCCCCCCACCACTCCCTCCCAGCCTCAGGTACTATACTTTGTTGTTTTTACCTGTCCTGCCCTCAGTTGACCTCACTTACGGCCCACAAAAGGCCGTGAAAGGGTCAAGGGAGGGGGGGGGGGGTGTATGTGGAAGCTTTGGTCGCCATATGTCTGTCTGGTGTAGAGTGATGAATGCTGTGTAATTTTGTCTTTCCTGTTTCATTCCTATTATTCTATTTTAACTCACCTGTAATTTAAGGACCCCGGCGTACCTAATCGTTACGGTATTCTAATGATCACCTGAAGATTCTCCACCGCAGCTTGTTTCACCATAACACTAACTTAACCTCATTCCCGTAAATGGTGTTAGGGTGGTTAATCTTAAGGTCTCAATGGCGTCAGTAGTACACCTGAGACTACCGTAATTTGGCGTGTCCTCATCTCCTGGAGGCTGAGGTACGACTACAAAAATAGACGTGCCCTCGTGTACCTGTGTGTATGTGTTACAGCTGTTGTGTGTGTGTGCTGCAGCTGCTGTGTGTGTGTGTGCTGCACCTGATGTGAATGTGTGCTACAGCTGCTGTGTGTGCTACAGCTGATGTGCGTGTGTGTTACAGCTGCTGTGTGTGTGTGTGTGTGCTACAGCTGCTGTGTGTGTGTGCTACAGCTGCTGTGTGTGTGTGTGTGCTACAGCTGCTGTGTGTGTGTGCTACAGCTGCTGTGTGTGTGTGTGCTACAGCTGCTGTGTGTCTGTCGGGTTCATCTGAACCTCCAGCTCTCGCCTCTAACTCTGTTTGGTCACTGAATTGTCTGTTTGTAATCCAATCCCGAGCCTTGTGGTGGCCCGGGGGCTGATGCATCCCCAATGAAGTGGCACTCAGGCACTGCTGACCCCGACCAGATAGTCAGCCTGGCACGTGACCCCTAACTTGGCTCTCTAACACTGTGTCCACGTGGTGGTCTGAGACCGTAACACTGGTAACCTCGTGGTGCACCCTGACACTCACGATAGTAAGGTACTGTAACACTTCTGGTGGTGGCTTTGCCCTGCTGACCTCGACTTGGCATTAAGACATTGGTAACTTTCACGTGACACATTGCCATTGGTGAGTGACCTTGACCTGGCACTGGTCACCTTCACATAGCTCCCTGGAGGTGGTGAGTGACCTCAACCTGGCAGAGAGCCCAACACGACAGACACATATTTGGCCAAGGTGATAGACAGCTCGTGGCCGTCAACACGTTGGGAATAAGAGGAACCACATGACGTAGGAAAAAGCCTACACAAGAGTGGCTTGTTGGGACTCGCCACAAGACCTCCTCCCCTCGACACGTACAATAGCCGAGCTTATTGGACATTAATGATGACAGACTCTGGCGATGGCGGCGAGGGGCCATTGTTGTGGAGGGAGCAGCTGCAAGCCGATATTGCACGACGCCTGAGCTATGGTACCCAGGCCCGACGTGGCCACCCACCGCACCCCCTGCCCGCACACTCCAAATACTCCTACGATTGTGACTTAAGATTGTCGTCTATTTTATAGATATCGTCTCGGGCCGCGATGATAAGTGTCCCCGCTGGTCCTCCCGGGCCCTGTGGAGTCTGTCGGACCTGTCCTCTCGGGAGTGGTCCTGACGCTGCTCTACCCGTGCTGCTGCTGTATCTCTTGTCTAACAAATCTGCTGACGTTTTTTAGGAAAGTCTTCGAGGTAGTAGATAATGACGAAAATTACGATGTTATTTACTTAGACTTTAGCAAAGTGTATCGAGGGGAAAGTCTTAAATTGGATAAAATCATGACTCACCGATAGAACATAGAGGGTCAGCGTAGATGGTGTTAAATCTGAGTGGGGCTGTGTAACCAGTGGGGTTCCCCAGGGGTCAGTACTGGGCCCACTCTTGTTCATAATCTACATAAATGATCTAAATACTGGGATCAGCAGTGCCATAAGCAAGTTTGCTGATGACACCAAAATAGGGCGGCAGATTAATTCAGGGCAGGATGCGAATGCACTAAAGGAGGATTTAAATAAACTGCACTAGTGGTCAGATAAATGGCAAATGAAATTCAACACCAGCAAGTGCAGCGTACTTAATATTGGAAGAACAAATACTGTCAATGTATACACTGTATATATCTAGAAGTGTAAGTAATAAGAGTGCGGAGGTCATATTGCAACTATATCTTGTGCTAGTCAGGCCGCACCTCGATTATGCTGTTCATTTCTGGTGCCCTTATTTTAGAAAGATATTAATTCACTGGAGTCGGTGCAGCGAAAATTATTTCGAAACTTAGAAACCTTCCATATCAAGATAGCTTAAAGAAACTAAATTGCATTCCCTAGAAAGACGAAGAGTGCGGGGGAGATATGATAGAAGTATTTAAGTGGGTGAAGGAGTCAATAAAGGAGATATAGATAAAGTTCTTATAATATCCGAGCAGGATAGGACTCGGAGCAACGGATTTAAGTTGGATAAGTTTAGGTTTAGGAGGGAGATAGGAAGGAATTGGTTCACAGGTAGGGTGGTAGACGAGTGGAACAAGCCTAGCAACTTTGTCGTAAGTGCTGGAATGCTGGAAAGTTTTAAAAGGAGGCTAGATAGATTCGTGGATGATAGAGAGTGGTGGTAACTCTAGACAGGAGCTGCCATGCACGGGCCAACCGTCCTATTGCAGACCTCTTATTTTCTTATGTTCTTGTGTACTGCTGTGTCTTTGCTGCCGGAGTTCCCAGCCTAAAGTGGCACATCAGAGGAGTGGCGCTGCCTCTCTACACCGTCCTGTGGCGACTCTCACAACAGTAATGAGCAACATAAACCGTATTAACACTTGTCTACATCACTCCTCCGCCTCTGATGGACGATCCTATACTTTATGCATTTTCTGGCGGAAGACATAACTGGATGATAACAAGACGGACGGATGAGCGGGCGGCAGGGATGACCAATCAGCTGATCTGCTGCACTCATTTGTTCCAACACCTTATATACATAATGTTGGAATATAAGAATGTATTTTTATGGCCGTGATGTGTGTGTGTGTGGGTGGGGTATATATACTGTATGTACAGTATAAATGTACGGCTTGGGTGTGGTGTGTACGTACACACTAACTCTAGAGTAGTGGATGAATGGAACAAGTTACCAAATATCATCATTAACTCGAATACGCTGAATAGCTTCAAACATAGGTTGGATGCTTATATGAGCAATAGGGGTTGGGTGTAAACGGGACTGCCCAGCATGGGCCAATAGGCCCGCTGCAGTTTTCACCATTCTTATGTTCTTATGTTCTTATTCTAATAGGAAATTAGTCAATGGGTCTGTATACACTTCTGGTAACTAACTGGTCGATAGTATCCATGTCATTCTGGTCGTTGGTTGGGTCTATCTGTCACTGGTAGCTAGCTAACTGGTCGATGAATGTCTATGCGTATTATTCGGTCGTCAGTTGGTCGATAAGTCAATACGGGTGGCTTCTCTATATTGTCTCATTTCTGGTCTGGGTGACGTACACGAAATGGCGGGAGGAGGGGGTAGGGAGGTCGAGGATGAGAAGGGGGAAGAAGGGTGGGTAAGGAAAAGGGGGAGGAAGATAAGGGAAGGAGAAGGGTGAGAAGGAGGGGAAGAAGAGGAGGAGGAGGGTGAGGAGAAGGTGATGGTAAGAAGGGAGAACGAGGAGGAGGGGAGGGAAAAGAGAAGGGGAGAGGAAGGATTTGGAGGAGGAGAAGAAGGGAGGAGTGGGTATAAAGGAAAGAGTATGAGTTAGTGGTAGGAGAAGGAGAGCCATGAATCGGAGCTATAGTACTGCTTACTTGTGGGGGAGGAGGAGGAGGCCGGCTCAGGTCATCTCCTTCAGCAGTCCTTGGAGCTCTTGTAAACAATACAATACAAAAGACAAACAATATCGGAAGAGAAAGTTAATGTTTGTGGTATTGATTTAAGGACATAAATTAGTACCTTACAAATTTTCTTAAGAATAATAAGAACTTTGGATCAATCTTGGGATCTTGTGAGCTAAAAAAAAAAGATAGATATATTTTAAGGAAAATTGGATGTCGGTAGAATTGATACATATTAATGCCTCCATCTCTTATCCTACAGGGGTTCTCTCGGGTCTGTGAGGCAAAAAAAAAGTATAATGTTGGGAAAAGAGAAATATTTACATGAGATTGTTTCACTTTTATTATTGTTACTTTGTTTACTATTATGTTAGTGTGTGTGTGTGTGTGTGTGTGTGTGTGTGTCCTGTAAAAGAAAACAAGACTAGACTTAATTCTAACTGTTTTTACCTTAGATAGATAGATAGATCTTAAATAAAATCATCAAACAAGTTCATAGGGGTTCAGCATGTATATAGACAACGCAGGTATAGAAACAATGTACTGTATATAGATAGTGTAGGCAGGTAGACAAACAGTAGATCGGACCAAAGATCGTACAGACAAAACCATTATATGTTTATCCTCATTAGGGCCAATGTTAAGACGAGTGGATAAACTCTGGATAGAATAAAATAAATTATATCCATGTTAAAAAAAAAGCTCCAGGACTGAATTGCTGCTCGAGGTAAAAAAATGTATTTGTTTTGAAAATAATGAACGTCCATAGAGTTAAAAACAAAATACTCATTTCACACTTTTTTGCCGAATAGATTTAAAGTTGATGATGCTTGAATACACTGCCCCCACCACTCAACCCCTCTCACCCCCCCCGTTTTCCCCTCTCTCCTCCTCCCCTCTTAATCCCCTAACCCCAGCCTCTCACCCTTCCTAACCCCCCCTCCTCTCCCCCTAACCCTCCCCATACCTCCCATCCTCTCCCAGTATTATAAAACAACAAAAAACATATATTTAAGGGATTACATTGAAGCTAAACACACACACACACAATAAAAAACATAAACTTTTTTCTGTTTTGCGTTTTTATGAATGTACGTTGAGTTTATAATTATGGCTGTAGTGTAAAGTTTTCTCTGGGCCGTCGTGTTGCTGCAGGAGGAAATTATTTAACATATTCAGTAAATACATAAACATAAAACAAAAGAAAGTCATAAAAACGATCTTCTTCATATTTTTTTTTTCGTAATGGCTTCCTTGTTCCTCTTTCTATACCTCAACTCACTGCCGGTGCTCATGTAAACACACAAAAGTATATCTTCCATAAATTCACTGTTGGTTTTACTTTTATTTTTAGGCCTGACTTAAGGTTATGGCTTGGGTCGACCTCACTTTCCTCCCGTACATATATTTCCAAGACACGAGACATTAAACACTCGATTATGTCTATAGCCTGACAGATATGAGCCATTTATATTTCCCAAGCTCGGAATTCATACGTAAATGTGAAGAATAATTCCCAAGAAGCTTTTAAAGGAAGATGGAATTTATTCTTTCATAAAATAATATATTGATAGAGGAGTTTATTCTAAGTTATAATACAGTGAATATAATACACCGGATCACCTGAAGATTAGCCCCTCAGATTGTTTCACTTTAATATTAACCACCTCTATGTAAACCTAACCTAACCTAATACTAATCTAACGGAACCTAACCTAACCTAATACTAATCTAACCTAACCTAACCTAAACTCCCCAGGTAGCGTTTGGATGTTTATTAACCACCAGCTGAAATAAAGTGATGGGAAGGCTAGTCTAATTATCAGGTCATCCCAACTACCTGACCGATTCTCATCTTTCAAAGTCTCCCCTGTAGAAAATGAAAGATAGGAGTGGAGGGGAACTTTCATAAACTAACACACACACACACACACACACACACACACACACACACACACACACACACACACACACACACACACCCTTATAAATCACTCTTGACCTTTGACCAGGAACCACAGGATTACCGGAATAGATTTTATGTCTAAGTTGTTGACCAAATAAACATGGTGGTGGTGAAGGCCGCTTGTCGATATCTCAGGGTGTTTACGAGATACAGCTGGCAACATTTCACTTAAGACGTTTTCTAAGATGAGTGTAAGGGAAAAAACTAACCTAACCAAGCCCAGTCTAATCTAACCCAACCCAACCCAACCTTCTAAGACGAATAAAGGAAATCGGTAGAAAAAGCTGACGATCTAACCTAAATTAGCCCAAACCAAACCCAACGTAACCTGTACTGTAGTGTGATGTATTATACAGCATTGTGGTCCATTATACAGTAGTGTGATGTGTTGGTATCTGGCAGTAGAAACTATGATAATTCTAATATCGACTCTGAATTAGTTAGTGAAGTTAGACCATCATTTATCCACAACAGTTTTTCCACAGTGTGCCATTGTCTACAGTATTCAGGTAAAGGTACAAATACAGAAAAGATACAGGTACACATACAGGAATTTTGCGAGGTAATAGTCAAGTTACAGGTACAGATACAGGCGCAGTTACAGATACAGGTAAAGGTACAGTTACAAATACAGGTAAAGGTAAAGATATAGGTACAGGTAAAGGTACAGGTACAGGTACAGTTACAGGTAGAGGTACAGTTACATATACAGGTAAAGGTAAAGATACAGGTACAGGTAAAGGTGCAGTTACAGGTACAGGTAAAGATACAGTTACAGGTACATATATAAATCATAGGGAAATGTAGGTTTATAAATCAAATATAATTTATACCTATAACTCAAAGCTGATTCATTATAGGTAGAAAATTATATATAGATATTTTTTTTTATTCGACACAGCTTATTGAGATAATTAAATAGGAGAGAAAAAAAATAAGTTGGAGGTAATTACGTTTCGACCTAATTATCGTTGTTTAACTAATTAATTACAAAGAGGATGTAATTTTGTTATGATGTGTGTATTTGTTGATTTAGGATGAGGATTCTGATGCCTTAGTTCATGAGTCTTGTGAATTGTTAATTTTTTTCTTATATGACCGCGTCTTTCTAGGGTTACCTGCTGTGTTTTGTAAAGGTGTGGTAGAGACAGGTACTCTCTCTCTCTCTCTCTCTCTCTCTCTCTCTCTCTCTCTCTCTCTCTCTCTCTAGTTGTGAGTGAATGGAGCGGTGAGGGGGGAGAGCGATTAATGAGTGTAAGAGGAGAGAGAGAGATGAGTGAGTGAGAGAATAAGCGAGAGAGAGTGTGTGTGTGTGTGTGTGTGAGGGGAGAAGGGTGATTAAATGTAGATGTGGGAGACAAATGAATATATTGTGTGAGTGAGTGGGTGGGGAATGTGTGTGTGTGTGAGAGAGAGAGAGAGTAAAGTAGAGCGAATGAGTGGATGTCTCTCCTACTTCCCTCACCCCGCGCCACCCTCCCTCCCTTCCTCCCCTCTCCTCTCCCATCCCCTCCTCTCCCCTTCAGCTTGGTGTTGGAGGCAGCGTGGCGTTACTGTTGTCATGGTAACATCCCACGCGTCGCTTCGTCAAAACAACAACACTAATGATGATAATGATCTCTAGGAATGCTGTGACCTGTGGCTGTTTTCAGGTTTGCTGTGACTGTTTTTAAGCTATGCTGTGAGCGATCTCAGATAATGCTGTTATCAACTATTTTTGGTGTGCTGTTATGTTGTAAACCGCAGCTGTAACCACTCTTGGACTAACTTGCTGTTAATTACGAATGATCTTAGATATGTGGTAAACTGTGAACCGCGTGTGGAACCGTTTTGCTATTAGATTTGCTTTTTAATTATGAAGTCTTTTGTATTGTTTTAACTGTGGATATATTATTATAGAACCACTCCAGAACCGCTACTAGAAATGCTTTATGAATCCGATCTAAATCCACTTCAAGAATCGCGTCAAGACTTTTTTTTCCAGAACCAATTTAATAATACCACACAGAAACGCTTCAAGAACCTCCTCCAAAAACATTCCAAGAACCGCTTTGCTATCCGCTTCCAAAACGAACCTCCTTCAAAGCTACATTAAGAACCTCCTCCAGAAGCTGCTCTTGGGCCGCTGGTGGACTGCGTGTGTTGGCGTCTTGAGGTAATTACAACTAACCTGGCATTTATCCGCTATATTCGAGGGCCGGGGATCACAGCCCAGTTTAACAGGGGCTCAACGGGTTTCAAATTAAGCTCGCCAGGTGTGGATGATCAAAGGTGTGTGCTAAAGGGAGGGAGAGGGAGAGAGTGAGGAAAGGGAGAGAGAGAGGGAGGAAAGTGAGAGGGGGAAAGAGAGGAAGGGGGAAACAGAAGGGAAGTGAGAGAGGGATGGAGAGAGAAAAGGAAGGGAAAGTGAGAGGGGGAAGAAAAGAGGTAAAGGGTGAGGAATAGAAGTGAGAGAGAGGGGGGGAAGGAAAGGGAAAGACATATAGAGAGGGAAGAAAAGAGGGAGAAGGAGGGAGGAGAGAATAGGGAGGAGGATGAAGGAGGGAGTAGAGGATAGGGAGGAGGATGAAGGAGGGAGGAGAGGATAGGGAGGAGGATGAAGGAGGGAGGGAGATGTAGAGGGGGAGAAAAGGTGTGAGAGAGAGAGAGAAGGAGGGAGGGAGAGAGAGAGAGAGAGCACAACGCCATTACCACTAGCAATACAACCGCCTCTCCATCACACACTTGACCAATGCAGCTCCCACTGTCAAATGCTGTACACCACTACCCTCACCACCCACCACTACCCTCACCACCCACCACTACCCTCACCACCCACCACTACCCTCACTCACCACAACTACCATCACCACCCACCACTACACTCACCACCACTTACTACTCCCATCACCCACCACTACTACCCTCACGACCCACCACTACCCTCACGACCCACCACTACCCTCACCACTCACTACTACCATCACCAGCCACCACTACCCTCACCACTCACTACTACCATCACCTCCTACCACTACCATCACCACAACCCACTCTCCTCACCATCCACCACCACCCACTACCCCCCACCACCCACTACCACCACTGCCAGCCAATACTCACACCTGTAGTTCCAGAACAACATTTTGGTACCCCGGAGACCAGGTAGGGCTGAGGCACCTGTGTGACGGCCTCCCACCTGACAATTACCATGAGCAATACCGGCATATCTCACGCACACACCTGGCCATGTACGTGTGTGTATGAGAGAGAGAGAGAGAGAGAGAGAGAGAGAGAGAGAGAGAGAGAGAGAGAGAGAGAGAGAGAGCCCCTCCGTACTCTACATAACTTTGACAGGTCGACTTTTTGATTCCGTAAATAATAGAAAAATCCACCAACAAAAGTTCTGCCTCAAGGTATAGTTGTTCACAGGAGTCGTCCACCTTTCTCTCGCCTCAGCCTCGTCCCTCCAAACCTCCATCCCTCCACACCTTCACCCCTCCACCTATCCACACCACCTCACCTCCACATGTACTGAAGACTTTACCATTGACACTGGTGTTCTCTAAGGCTCACCTTTTTCGCCATTAAGCAATATATTCTCCATAAACGTATATTTTTCCCATTGACGCCGGTGTTCCCTAGGGTCTGTTGCTCGTCTCTGGTCTGTTTCACCCTCTGACCATCTCCAGGAGGTCTGGGTGTATGCGGCTGATGGAGGCTGTAATGTTGTTGTCTTTAAGATATTGTGGCTAGTGTATTGGTTTGGTTTTGCAGTGTGTGGTTAGTGTGGTTAGTGTGGTTTATCAGAGGCTTGCTAGTGGTAGGTTGTCGGTTATAGAGAGTTTGTTATATTTATATTCACATAAATGCAAAAATATACCAAAAAGCGATTACCTGAAAATTAGGCAGTCCATTATATTTCGCCTGAGGTTTAAACACCCTAACGATTACCTGGGTTAGGTTAGGTTAGGTTGGTTGGTTAATCTTACGGTGAAATAAGTTGGGTGGCTATTCTTCAGGTGATCCAAAATACTGAAGTCTTTCATATTGTTTCTCTTGCTGCCATCTCCCCGTCATCTCTACACCACCCACGACCGCCACCCCCCACACTGCCGCCTCCCCACCACTACACCGCCACCACCCACGGCCACCACCCACGGCTGCCACCCACCACGCCGCCACCTCCACACCGCCACCCACCACACCGCCACCTCCCCACCACCCACGGCCGCCATCCACCACACCGCCAACATTCAGTTAACACTCAATTCCGCCGTTGCAGCCACTAGTACTCCTGGGACACCCTGTCCTGTTAACGTTTAATGCCCGAGCAGCACAACTGCTAGACATTTCTCCCAAACAAGACAATTTTCACCCCACCTCTTCAGCACACTGTACCCTTCCCCCGCCTCAGTATTCTTGAGCTAAGTGTAATGTGCCGTATCTTCTTTAGGAACAAACACATCCCCCAGCCAGCAGGAAAGACTCTAAAAAGGATGATTGTTTTGCTGGGGATCACTTTTATCCTTTTCTCCTGCCAACTGGGAATCTTGAGGAGGAGGAAGGAAAGTACTGTAGATGTTATTCGTCTTCTCATGGACTGTTGCGGTCACGTGAGGGAGATGTTTTCCCCGGCAGTTTTAACAGACAGTAACATTACAAATTTAAAAGTTACATCTGCCGTCCGACCTTTCACCTATTGTTATCTATTAGTTTCCTTCCTCCTATTTTTATTTATCACCATCCTCGTTTCCTCATTTACCGGAATCTTGACAGTCAGTGGTGTGATGTGACAAGCTACGTTATTCTACATTTAATTGAGTTCTTTTGCTCTACTCGGTGCTGTAGGTACTGTCAACATTATACACTTATGTTCACTACACACACGTCCTCAGTCCTCACACCTTCTAGTCACGGCATCTTCATCTTGGCATATATTTTTATATTCTCATTTGCCTTAAACTACACGAGAGAGAGTTGGGTCATCTTCACATTGTTTATAGACCATGGTATTTGAGAGAACATCTTTGAGATTATCACTTATATGTGTTTAAACTAATATTGGTGTAGTCTTTGATATACTCTGTAAAAAACAAATAAATGTATGTATTTGTGTGTCAGTATGTGTGTCTGTGTGAAGGAGTGAAATAAATTGGCATTGCATACAATACAATATATAACGTAGTGAGGAGAAAAGCCTCCCTGAATTATTAGCTCAACGTAATGGAAAGTTTGGGTAAAAATTTACATCATGATATAGAAGAGGGGAAAATATTACACTGTCGTTTTGATGGAAATTCTGTTATAAAATACAGTGTATAATTAAAGGTAAAAATGTTGAGCCTGGCAGTATGGTAATTCTGATGGCTGCCTTGTGCTGAGTAAAGCTGGGAGCACAGGGGACAGGGGCACCTGGGGTACAGTACTGGGCTAACTCAGCTGTGTGTGGGGGGCACCCTCTTCCATGTGTACCAACACCTCGTAAGTGTTAACAGGACCATTGCAGTTGTCCTTATCATCACTGTTTTTTCTCATACGTCAGCCTTCCAGACTCTACCGCAACACGGATTACAGATCTCTTGTTATTTTCAAATAAACGATTTGTCATGTAAGTAGTTAAATGTTTTGATACAAAATCAATTCAGTACACTTCCGGTAGTGGAGGGAGGGAGTGTGGGAGGTAGAAGTGGAGGTAGAGACGGAAGAGTCTGTGGAGGAAGGGAGTGTGGGGGGTGGAGGGAGAGAGTGAGGGAGGCTGTGATCATCAGCCACAGTTGTTGCTTCACCAACTTGGCCAACTTGTCTTATCTCTGATGGTTGGCTGACTTTCTGCCTTGCTGGCTGGCTGGTTGACTAGGGTATGGCTGGCTGGCTGGCTGGTTGACTAGGGTATGGCTGGCTGGCTGGTTGACTAGGGTATGGCTGGCTGGCTGGTTTAGGGTATGGCTGGCTGGCTGGTTTAGCTGGCTGGTTTGGTTGGCTGGTTTGGTTGGCTGGTTTGGTTGGCTGATTTGATTGACTGGGTGGCTGGTTGTCTAGGGTATGGCTGGCTGGTTGGTTAACTAAAATGAGAACTCGACTGTCCCATCTAGTTACGAAGAGTGCGGGGAGATGTGATAGAAGTATTTAAGTGGGTGAAAGGAATCAATAAAGGTGATATAGATAAAGTTCTTATAATATCCGAGCAGGATAGGACTCGTAGCAACGGGTTTAAGTTGGATAAGTTTAGGTTTAGGAGGGAGATAGGAAGGAATTGGTTCACAAATAGGGTGGTAGATGAGTGGAACAAGCTTAGCAACTTTGTAGTA
The DNA here is from genome assembly GCF_018991925.1 of Homarus americanus. NCBI lineage: Eukaryota > Metazoa > Arthropoda > Malacostraca > Decapoda > Nephropidae > Homarus > Homarus americanus. The sequence goes on along the minus strand of NW_024726235.1, from coordinate 3,612,541 downwards.
AGTGCGGGAACGCTGAAAAGTTTTAAAGGGAGGCTAGATAGATTCATGGACGACAGAGAGTAGTTGTAACTCCCGACAGGAGCTGCCATGCACATTGCACAGGCCAACCGGCCTATTGCAGACTCCTTATTTTCTTATGTTCTTGCATAAATAGACACACTCCATACAGACACGCAGAAAGTGTCCCTGTCATCACACAACATACCACACAGTCACGGACGGGCCACACGAGTTATATATTCCACAACAAGACCCCCCTCCCCCCAAAAAAAAAAAATTAAAGTTTTGGACGAAAATCACCTCAATTTCAGTAACATGACAGAACAGTGAGGGAGTCCAGATCGACTCATTGATGACCGAGACACGACGCCACACCCACGTTCTGTACTGCACTTCGAGGAACACCCAGCACACACGCCTGGGTATTTGTGTGACTAGGTAGACATTTTGGTTATAGTGAAGGGTAATAGTGTACTACAAGACATTACAATAAAATACAGTAGTTTATGGACAGTATAAAGCTAGTTATAGGAACTACAAAGCTATTATTACATTTGCAGTACAATACACTGCGGACAATATTACAAACACTTGGACCCGTAAAAGTCACCCTGTAAGCTATTCAAGTTACACGCCATAGGTTGTGTGTGTGTCTTATGCAAATTAACTTACGTTGCTGCCTACGTCTACATTAATATATATGTCATTAATGTTTGATATAATAATGAGTAAAGGGCCGTGGACTGAGCCTTAGGGTACACCACTTAACGTTTCCCCAGTCGGAGTTTATACTATGCCCTCTGTTTCCTGTTTCCTCTCTGCTTCCCTTATTTATCTCTCGTGTCGTACCTTGTCTAAACACGGTGACAAGGGTGGATTGGGTGCCATCATCTAACCATTCCTCATATTTCCCCTCCCATCTCTCACCTCCCATCTCCTCACTACTTTTCGCCCCTTTCCTCACACTTCCCATTTCTCTTCACACTTCTCTCTCTCCCTGACACTTCTCCCTCCCCCTGAGACTTCCCTCTCCCCTGATGCTTCTCCTTCCCCCTGACACTTCCCTCTCCCCCTGATACCTCTCTCTCCATCTAACACTTCCCTCTCCCCCTGATACCTCTCTCTCCATCTGACACTTCCCTCTCCCCCTGACACTTTTTCCCTCCCCCGAGACTCCTTCCTCCCCCCGACACTTTTCCCTCCCCTGATTATACTCTTCTCTCCCCCTGACACTTTTCTCTCCCCACCTCTGACATCCCCCTGGACACTTTCTTTCCCTCCCCCTGACACTTTTCTCCCCCCCCTCCCTGCTACTTCTTTCCCTCCCCCCCCCCCTGACACCCTCCCCTCCCCTGACACACCCTTTCTCCTTCCCCTGAGACTCTCTCCTTCCCTGACACTCCCTCCCCTCCCCGACACTCCTTTCCTTCCCCTGGTACTCTCTCCCTCCCTGACACTCCTCTCCCACTTTCTTTTAAATGGCAACGTCGCTAAGGGATGACAGAAGGAAAATGGTAACACCACTGTGCTGAAGGCCATTCCCCCACCCTTTTCTGCTCCCTCACACTCCATCTCTTCCTACTCCCCTTCCTACTCCCCCTTCCATTCTACCCCCTTCCAGTCTCCCTACCCTCTTTCCACCCTCATTCTTCCACCCTTTACCCCCTTCCACCTCACTCCCCCTCACCTATCCCCCTTCCACACCCTGAAATTCCTTTCCACTCCCCCTTCCACCCTACCACCTTTCCACTTCCACCCTACCCCCTCTTCCACCCTACCCCTCTTCCACCACAAACAAGCCCGCCACACGATATATGGCGACGGATACACACGGTAGCTTGTGGCACCAGGTTGGCACTACATAGCCCCTCACTGCTCGTTAGTGCCATAATTGCTAATGATATCGTCCGGGAGAGGCGACCGCGGCACTAGTTAGCACCACCCTATTTTACGCTAAATGCCCTATTTTACACTGACTCTCCCTTATTTTGCATTGTGTCTTCACTATTTTGCACCGGCACTTCCCCCCATTATGCACCGATTTTCGTATTTTTCACTATTTAGTCCCTATTTTGCACTAACCCTTACCTGTTTTGCACTAACCCTTACCTATTTTGCACTTACTATTACCTATTTTTCACCAGCATTTTCTAATTACTTTGCAAGTGCTTATTTTATGCCTTTATAACCCTATTTCACATCTTTCACCTCTTTGAATTTATTTTTTACACTGATTCTCTCCTATTGTTCACCTATCACTAGTAATAGCAATAGCACTACCACTACTACAACTATTTCTATAACTACCACCATCACTACACCATTACTATTATTGCAACTACCACCACTACTGACACCTTCCACCACCACCACCACTACAACCACCACCATTTATTACAACTACCACTACCACAACCATACTACCACCACTATCACTACCAGTACCACTTCCACAACTATCACCGCTACCACCACCAATTCTACCACAAATAATACCACCCCTACCACAACTACCCTACCACCACTACCACTTCCCATAACTACCACCACTAACACCACCACTTCTACCACAAATACCACCACCACAACCACAATTATCACCACTACTACCACCACCACCACCACAACTACCACCTCAGAGCTATAAAATTATGGTTATTATTCATTCATTCGTATGTCACTTCCCTGCCTTTATTTGAAGAGTTTGTTTGTCAAGTAAATAGTGACGGTGGAAGAATGGAGATAGTGAGGGGAATAATTAATGTTAAAGCCTTTGGGGGATGAGGGATGGTGGTGGGGATCAGTGGTGAGGGGGCTCAGTGGTGGGAGGATGAAACGAGGTAAGGAGGATGGTGGTTGGTGAAAGATGGTGGTGGGGGAGGGATCAGGCAATTGGGGAGAGATGGTGGGGGATGAGATGGTGGTGGTGGGAGGATGGTGGTGGGATGGTGGTGTTGGGGAGGGATGGTGGTGTTGGGGAGGGATGGTGGTGGGGAGGGATGGTGGTGGGGAGGGGATGGTGGTGTTGGGGGAGGGATGGTGGTGGGGAGGGATGGTGGTGGGGAGGATGAGTGGTGTAGGGAGGGATAGTGAGTGGGGAAAGGATGAGGTGGTGGGAAGGATGGTGGTGGGGAGGATGAGTGGTGGTGGGGATGAGGGTGGTGGTGGGGAGGATGGTGGTGGGGAGGGATGTGGTGGTGGGGAGGATGGTGTTGAGGAGGATGGTGGTGAGGAGGAGGATGGTGGTGGGGAGGGATGGTGGTGGGGAGGGATGGTGGTGGGAAGGGATGGTGGTGGGAGGGATGGTGGTGGGGGAGGGATGGTGGTGGTGGGGGGATGGGGGATGGTGGGGAGGGGGATGGTGGGGAGGGGGGATAGTGGTGGTGGGGGATGAGAGGGATGGTGGTGGGGGATGAGGGGGATGGTGGTGGTGGAGGATGGGATGGTGGTGGGGAGGATGGTGGTGGTGGGGGATGAGGGATGGTGGTGGTGGAGGATGAAGGATGGTGGTGGGGAGGGATGGTGGTGGGGAGGGATGGTGGTGTTGGGGAGGGATGGTGGTGGTGGAGGATGAAGGATGGTGATGTGTGAGAGGTGTATGCTAATGTGGTAAGGATGTGTGGCGGTGGTGGTGGTGGTAAGGTAGAAGTGTATGATGGTGTGGTGCAGTGGTAGGGATATGTGGTGGTGTGGTAGGAGTGTGTGATCATTGTCTGCTATGGTAGAGGTATGTGATGGTGTGTAAAAGGTGTGTGTGGTAGAGTTATGTGATGGTGTGATAAGAGATTTGTGTGGTAGTGTGGTGCAGTTCTGTGGTTAATGCTGTACTTAAAATAGTAATCAAAACTTGCTCCACATTACTACACCTCCATCTAGATTCTCAAAGATACAAACCATTAAAACTTCCTCCCCTACCTCACCACCCTCTTCCCCTCCCCACCCTACCACCTTCCCTACCCCACAACCCTCCCTTACTTCACCACCCTCTCTACCTCCCTCACCACATTCCCCACCCTACCCACCTACCTTCCACCTAACCTCCCCCCATCCCACCTACCCTCCACCCTCTAACTGGCGATATGAGACCACTTCCACCTGGCTCACCTAAGCTGCTGCACAAAGCTAGCGGTCGTAACGGTGCCAACATTACACTTGAGACTCGACCGTAATTGGGTGCCCTTCCTTAAGCAAGTAATTGGGAAGTAAAAATTGAGATACGGAACTTCAAGAGAATCCGGTGTGTGGTCTGTATAAAGGAGATATCTCTTTGTCTCTCCTCCTTTATCTGATCCTTCTTAAATCCGTGTTTGTTTTGGGAGGGGGGAGATCATCATCATCCTTTTTGGGTTCTCCTCTTTCTCCTTTTGTTTATTCTCTTCTCTCATTCAGCCACGTCTCTCTTTCTTCCATCTTATTCTTTATCTTCCCATTCTTCTCTTCCCCCTCCATTGGTATTTTAATTGTCCTCTCTCTCTCTCTCTCTCTCTCTCTCATTCATTAATACACCTCCCATCCCCACCGTCCGCCATCTTGCTAATAACAGCCGCTAACAGAGATTTTAGTTAATATCTTTGACCTACTCTACTATTACCTACGTCGGGACAGTATTATGAGAGGCAGGGATGTTAATGTTAGTTTATGTTAATTTGCTGTAGATTTTGCATGGAACACCTGAATATTAGGCACCCTAGCTTATTTCACCTGATGTTTAAAGACTTTAATGCTACTTGGGAGGATTCAGGTTAGGTTAGGTTAGGTTTGTGTTAGATTACGTTAGATTAGGTTAGGTTAAGTTAGTTATTCTACCTGATCTGTATCTACCTGGCCTTTACCTTTATCTATCCGTCCTGTACCTACCTGTCCTACATCACTTGTCCTGTACCTACCTGTCCTACATCTACCTGACCTGTACCTACCTGTCCTACATCACTTGTCCTGTACCTACCTGTCCTACATCTACCTGACCTGTACCTACCTGTCCTACATCTACCTGTACCTACCTGTCCTGTCCTGTACCTACCTGTCCTACATCTACCTGACCTGTACCTACCTGTCCTACATCACTTGTCCTGTACCTACCTGTCCTACATCTACCTGACCTGTACCTACCTGTCCTACATCTACCTGACCTGTACCTACCTGTCCTACATCTACCTGACCTGTACCTACCTGTCCTACATCTACCTGACCTGTACCTACCTGTCCTACATCGACCTGACCTGTACCTACCTGTCCTACATCTACCTGACCCCTTACCTAGTTGACCTAGAGTTATAATTACAGGCTAAGTGGGGGCAGTGTTATAATGCGTTGTAATGATGTACAGGTGTGTCCTCTGGGGCCTAAATACCTGGGTGACGGGCCGGTAGGGAGTGTCTGCCTGTCTAGGTGGGTAAATTACCTCTCTCACTCTCCATCTACTTACCTGTCTATATCTCAGTGTTTGTCTACTTCTCTGTCTCTCTGCTTATCTGTGTCTTACTACTGTTAATAAACGCCGTAAGTGTGGTGCTGTATTTTCTAAAGTTCGTAAGATAAATTTCATCCTAAAGTGGAACCGTGAGTAGACATCTTTCTGGCTCATTTAACTTATGACGTTAAAATTCCACAGCAACTTTACCGTAACTATATTTTTATCACCAGTTACTGTAAAAAAAATATCGTTGTAATTTAAGAATCCATCTTCAGTGAACCATTTTGCCATGAGTTACGAGGGAAATTTGACGTAAGAATGTCTGTGTGTGTGATATCTTAAGGTGTGGCTGTTAGATGCTCTCTGGCGTGACCACATAATGGAGAACCTTAACGTGAGAAGCTTTTGGGAACACTACAGGTATACGGTAGGTCACCACGTATGAGTACCTTCTCGCCAGCCTTCCTCCCTCCCTCCCTCTAGCCATTCCTCCCTCCGTCTGCTGTGACGTCATCAACTGCTGTGACGTCGGCACCAACTGATGTGACGTCATCACCATGTTACAGTAGGTCAGGTTAAGTCAGGTCAGGTAAATAACAGTCAATTTGTGCTATATATTTTTTTTCATGGTCGTTATGCTTGCTTTACATGTCTGATTTATTTTCTTGCTTGGCAGTGTGCAGTACAGAGATGTCAAGGGTAGATGGAAGGGGTTTTTTGGGGGGGAGGGGGGTGGGTTGGTCGGGTCCCTACCCCCGAATTTATGTTATTATGGGATTAATTGCTTCGATAACCGTTGATTCACTAACCAACTATGCAGAATCATCCGTCATCCATGATTTGGTACATAATTTGCATGTTATTGTACCTTTGTGTATACACTTATATTTAGGCGTGAAATAGGTAAACACTGGTTTGGAAACAGAGTAGTGGATGAATGGAACAAGTTACCAAATATCATCATTAACTCGAATACGCTGAATAGCTTCAAACATAGGTTGGATGCTTATATGAGCAATAGGGGTTGGGTGTAAACGGGACTGCCCAGTATGGGCCAATAGGCCCGCTGCAGTTTCCTCCATTCTTATGTTCTTATGTTCTTAATTAATCACAAGAATCTTTGGAACGTTTGTGTTTTGGGTATAATCTGCCAGTGGTTTAATGTTTAGTGGTTCAAGGTTTAGTGGTTCAAGGTTTAGTGGTTCAAGGTTTAGTGGTTCAAGGTTTAGTGGATCATCCCCTGAGGTATCATGTTTATTGTTTGCATCGGTTTAGTGTTTGGTTGGTAGATGATGATAATAATACTAATATTATTATTATTATTATTATTATTATTATTATTATTATTATTATTATTATTATTATTATTATTAACACACACACACACACAAGCCCTGGATCCCTAGAGGCAATAAACAGACTACAGCTCCCAATATTAAAGCAGTGTAAAATATCCTACAATTAACGATTAATAACAGTACACATCGACCCACCGAAGCCAGGGAACTTAATTGACTCCCCGCGCATTTTGCCACTACATTTCACCACCATTCTGGGAGTCGGCTGGGGTCGCCTCTCCCCGGGAATTGCAAATACATGCGCTTGAGTGGCGAGGCAAATCACATCAGGGTTCCATTGGTCTAACAGAAGGCGTCGATGTTTCACCTGTGTTGGGGAGGCTCTCAGGGGAACGAGTTGGGTGTAAACTGTGGGATGTTGTTGTGTTATTAATGTGTGTGGGGGGGGGGTGGAAGAATGAATGAGAGAGAGGGGGGGGAAGTAAGATATAGAGGGACAGGAGGAAATGGGGGGGAAGGAGAGGGTATGAGTGTGTTAAGAGAAGGGTATTGAGTGTGAAGAGTGCGGGATTTAGGGGGAAGAAGGAAGGAAGGAGAAAGGATGGGAAAGGGGGTGAGAGTAAGTATGTGGGGAGAGGTAGGGAGTGTGGAGAGTGTGTGTGGGACAGAGGGAGAGAGGGTGGGTAAGAGTGTGTGGGGAAGAGTGTTTGTAGAGTGTGTGTGAGGAATAGGGGAGATATAAAGAGAGATAAGGGAGGAGAGAGAGAGAGAGAGAGAGAGAGATCACAATAAATATTTTACCTCATAAGAGACCGAAATTCCGCTTTGTCAGACAGTTTTTTTTAGCAATTTCCTTATCAAGATCCGACGAACGAAGTGGTGTGGTGTGGTGTGGTTGAAGGGAATGGTCGACGGGAAGTGAATGAGTGTGTGGTGGTGTTTCTCAGGAGTATGGCTGAGGGGAAGTGAGTGACTTTGTAGAGGTGTGGTAGAGGAGAAGTGAGTCACTGTGGTGGTGTAGTTGACAGTGGAGTGAGTCACTGCGGTGCGGTAGGCGTCCTTTGTGGCAAGGTGACCAGGGACGGCGTCACAGAGCGGTAAATAGCGTCACCTCCTGGACGTTACGCCGTCACACCCTCGTCTTACGCTGGATGCCTTCAGATGACGGTAACTCAGCTCCCACAAGGACACAGTTACTCAGGCGATGTGTCAGTCGCAGTGAAAACTAGTACCAGGTAATTATATTTTATTATTTAGGAAATATTAGCGATACAGGTTCAAGTACAGACGTTGGCGCAGCGTACACAGGAACACACTTTCAATAATTACATATATTATAGCGTATGTACAGTGGCACGTACACATGCAGACACATATTAATTCAGAAATGCAGTACAGCTACAGGTACAAGCATAAGAACAGGTACAGATACAGCTTCAGGTGCAGGTTTTTCAAAACAGCGACAGCACACAAATGCTACGCATTTATTTATATGCATTATGTCACATCACTGTCAACGCAAAAATTATAAAAATTAACTCCTAAGTAATTGAATTATCTAAAAAAATATATATAAACGCTAAACATCAAACTGTTACTGTATTGTTATATAAGCAGTCGATTAAATCTTTATTAAAAATTAACAAAAGAAAATCCGTTAGCTTAATCCTACAAAGGTTTGTAGATACAGTACAAACACATTTTGTTAAGGTTGGCTGGTACAGTAGTTAGTGACAGGATACAGAAATGTTCTAGTAATGTGTCATCCGTCTGGCTCACAGCATCACACACGTTATTATTCTTCTTGTGACATTTCATTTTACATTCCTGAGAAGTAAGTTTTCCAAAATGTTTTACGAATTACTGCTATCCTGAGAACTGTGCTGAAATTTGAACATGAAAATGTTTCACTTTATGTGTTGAAATAAGAAATGGAGAGTAAGAACTTTCCAATAATATTCCTCTGTCGAGTTTTCTAAATGTATATTGAAAGTGTAAGGTAACAAATGTATATGATAATCCACCTTTTGCTATTTATTTTGACGTGTAATAAATTTTTTTACCAAAGTATTCTACCGGTTATTGATATTAGACTGTCACTTTACATGTAAGAAAATTATTGGCAAGTCTTTTGGGACTAAGATCAAAATATTTAGTCTAATATTCCGTGTGTGAGCACAAACAGCGAACATGTGAGGCTGTACTTCTCCTTGTGTTATTATTTTATTGCCTTTTTTCCTTCATGTGTCAGGTTTAGTTGCCCCTGTGGGTGTATCGTCGCGGGGTGACCGACACACTGACAGACAGTCCGTCAGCCTCGTATTCAAATTAAAACCTGAGGCAGCACGAGAGGGCTGGAGGGCGGTGTCGGCTGCTCGGACTGGACAAATCTCTTGTGTCTCGATGGCCTCCAACGGGACTGAAATTAAATTTACTTTGTAGATTCGTTCTGTTTGAAGTTGTAGGTGGAGGCCAGCAGACAGAGGCCAGGTCGGCTGCCTCTGAACACCGTTATACGTCGGCGCGCTTCACTAATGTCATTTGTTGTGTGTCGTGTATTGCCAATGTCGTGTTTCCTCTCTCGAGTTCTGTAAAACGTTGTGTCGACGTCTCAAGGTGGCTATAGGGGGTCGGTTATCGTAATGCTGCAGTAGTAGTGGTGGTGAAGAGCCATATCTGAGGAAACTCTCCCCAGCACTCACTCTCCCCACTACTCTCTCTCTCCCCACCACTCACTCTCTCCCCACTACTCACTCTCCCCACTCACTCTCCCCACCGCTCTCTCTCCTCACCCCACCTCCCCCCGCCTCTCTACCTCACCCCACCTCTCCTCACCCACACTCCCCCACCCCCCTCTCCCCCACCCCCACCTCTCCCCACCCCCCACACTCTCCTCACCCCACCTCCCCCACCACACTCTCTGCCTCATCCCCCACTCCCACCCCACTCTCCTCATCCCCTCCCCCACCCCTCTCCCCACCCCACACTCTCCCCACCTTACACTCCCTCTCTGTTCCTCCCTCAGGCAATTTATTGAAGCAACTTGTTACCGTTTCCATTTTGGCGCACCGCAGCCTACACTATGTTTATCATTTACATGGTGTATATTTTTTATACACGTATACTGTATAAAAGTATGACCGGAAGTACAAACAGTATTTGTACAAGTAGAATACAGCTAGTAGTACCTGGAGTAGTAGTAGTAGTAGTAGTAGTAGTAGAAGTGGATTTTCGATAACATATTTTTTTAGTTGTAATCGTAGAGGAAAATAGTGTCAGTTACAAAACAAATAATAATAATAATAATAATAATAATAATAATAATAATAATAATAATAATAATAATAATAATAATATTAATTTCATAGACAATTTCTTGTATATTTTCTATGATTTATTTTTCACCTATAATTACCCTCTGGTATTGAAGTACATGACGTATATACACAACCAGTCAACTCTCCCTTTAATTACCTATGACGCATCACTGTTGTTCCTTTGTCACCTCACCAACGTCATCACTACAGTAGGTCTTGATTCCGTCATTACTTTCACATTCCTACATTATTATTTTTTTCACTTATTCTTTCATTCTGTAATAGTCGTAATTATGTTATTAGTTCAGTTATTATTTTTTTTAAAAATTTTGTCTATTATTTTTAACTTTTTTGCATCGTATCGTAAAGTCTTTTTGGTTAAATACAGTATTTTATTTTATACAATGAGGATTAATTGGTGCATTTACGTAGTTGATAGAATTATTATTATTATTATTATTATTATTATTATTATTATTATTCTTATTATTATTATTATTATTATTATTATTATTTGACACTCTCTCACTCTTGTTGGTGGTGTAGGTGATGTAGGTGTAGGTGTTGTGGGTGTAGGTGGTGTGGGTGTAAGCGTTGTGGGTGTAGGTGATGTGAGTCTAGGCCTTGTGGGTGTAGGCGTCGTGGGTCTAGGCCTTGTGGGTGTAGGCGTCGTGGGTCTAGGCCTTGTGGGTGTAGGCGTCGTGAGTCTAGGCCTTGTGGGTGTAGGCGTCGTGAGTCTAGGCCTTGTGGGTGTAGGCGTCGTGAGTCCAGGTCTTGTGGGTGTAGGCGTCGTGAGTCCAGGTCTTGTGGGTGTAGGCGTCGTGAGTCTAGGCCTTGTGGGTGTAGGCGTCGTGGGTCTAGGTCTTGTGGGTGCTTAGGCGTCGTGAGTCTGGGTCTTGTGGGTGTAGGCGTCGTGAGTCTAGGCCTTGTGGGTGTAGGCGTCGTGAGTCTGGGCCTTGTGGGTGTAGGCGTCGTGAGTCTAGGCCTTGTGGGTGTAGGCGTCGTGGGTCTGGGTCTTGTGGGTGTAGGCGTCGTGAGTCTAGGCCGTGTGGGTGTAGGCGTCATTAGTCTAGGCCTTGTGGGTGTAGGCGTCGTGAGTCTAGGCCTTGTGGGTGTAAGCGTCGTGAGTCAAGGCCTTGCAGCAGGTGTAGCCAAGCGTCGTGGTCCAGGTCTTGTGGGTGTAGGCGTCGTGAGTCTAGGCCTTGTGGGTGTGGGCGTCGTGAGTCTGGAGCCTTGTGGGTGTAGGCGTCGTGAGTCTAGGCCTTGTGGGTGTAGGCGTCGTGAACCAGAGCCTTGTGGGTGCTTGTAGGCGTCGTGGTCTAGGCCTTGTGGGTGTAGGCGTCGTGAGTCTAGGCCTTGTGGGTGTAAGCGTCGTGAGTCTGGAGCCTTGTGGGTGGCAGAAAGAGCGTCGTGAGTCTGAGCCTTGTGGGTGTAGGCGTCGTGAGTCTGGGCCTTGTGGGTGTAGGCGTCGTGAGTCTAGGCCTTGTGGGTGTAGGCATCGTGGGTCCAGGTGCTGTGGGTGCATAGGCGTCGTAGTCTGAGCCTTGTGGGTGTAGGCATCGTGGTCTAGGCCTTGTGGGTATGAGCATCGTGGGTCCAGGTCTTGTGGGTGTAGGCGTCGTGAGTCTAGGCCTTGTGGGTGTAGGTGATGTAGGTGTAGGTGTTGTGGGTGTAGGTGGTGTGGGTGTAAGCGTTGTGGGTGTAGGTGATGTGAGTCTAGGCCTTGTGGGTGTAGGCGTCGTGAGTCTAGGCCTTGTGGGTGTAGGCGTCGTGAGTCTAGGCCTTGTGGGTGTAGGCGTCGTGAGTCTAGGCCTTGTGGGTGTAGGCATCGTGAGTCTAGGCCTTGTGGGTGTAGGCGTCGTGAGTCTAGGCCTTGTGGGTGTAGGCGTCGTGAGTCTAGGCCTTGTGGGTGTGGGTGAAGTGTCCTCCCGCTAACACAGAGCGGTGTGCCGTGTATAGCTGCCACAATATTGGATTTCACCTCCGTCCTCCCGTATACAGCGGTGACCCAGCCTTGTATTGTATGTGTTGTATTGTTCCAGTGATGACACGATCTAGGTCGAGGTTATTGTATTCTTTTGTATTGTTGTATGTTGCCTTAATCTTTATGTTATATTGTAGTGGTCTCGTACAGTGGTGATCTATCCTTGTTTGTGTTGTATTATTCCAGTTAAAGCAGGTTGTATGTTATGGTTATTGTATTTTGTATTGTTGTATTGTCCTCGTATACAATGGTGAGTATACCATCTCTTGTGTTGTATTACTTAATTGTATTGTGATCTGTCTCTGATGAATAGCAAGGAGAAAGGACTTATGAATAGTTTTATAAATTACTATTATTATTATTATTATTATTATTATTATTATTATTATTATTATTATTATTATTATTATTATTATTATTATTATTATTATTTACAGCAGACAATTATATATTTTAAGCATAATCTTTTCACTCACGGGGAAAAAGTTCAACAATTACGATGAAAATTTAGACGTACGATTTTTTTTAACAATGTGAGTTTTCTTTCGTAGATAAAGTAAACGTCTTAAATTCGTTCTAAAATCAGTTACGAGGAAGATCCAACATACGAACCTTTAATAATAATCTATTTATGTATCGTAACCAGAGTAAATTAGTTAATGCTACCTAACATTACCCGTTAAGAGGAAAATTTGTCACACCATCTCTTAGAATCTGTGTTTGTATTGTAGCTCAAGTGGACTCGTCAGGCCATTCTTACATCACCAGTTACGAGGAATATTGAACTTAAGATTAGAGGATGCGGGCGAAACAGTAACATGGTGTGTGTGTGTGTGTGTGTGTGTGTGTGTGTGTGTGTGTGTGTGTGTGTGTGTGTGTGTGTGTGTGTGTGTGTGTGTGTGTGTGTGTGTGTGTGTGTGTGTGTGTGTGTGTGTGTGTGTGTGTGTGTGTGTGTCCTCCTGAATATGTTTGGCGGTGTATGGTTTCTGTGTTGTAGTGGTTGGGATGCATTTGTCGAGCTTTTAGTAGTGGCTGTTTTGGAATTGGTAGGGTCTTGGAGTGTGTGTGTAGTGTTTGGGGTGTGTAGGAGTGTGTGTCGTAGTGTTTAGGAGTGTGTAGGAGGTGTGTAGTGTGTGTAGTAGTGTGTAGGTGTGTAGTGTGTGTGGTGTGTAGGAGTGTGTAGGAGTGTGTAGTAGTGTGTAGGAGTGTGTAGTAGTGTGTAGTAGTGTGTAGGAGTGTGTAGTAGTGTGTAGGAGTGTGTAATAATGTTCTTAAGTGTGTGGGACTGTGTGTAATAGTGTGTAGGAGTGTGTAGGAGTGTGTGTGTAAGAGTATATGGGAATGTGAAGTAATGTGTAGAGATCTGTATGACTATGTTTATGGGCACTTGCGTGTAGTGGTACTTTAGATGTGTGAGATGTGTAGGAATGTGTGGAAGTGTATATCATTTTATGGAAGGGTGTATTGGAGTGTAGGAGTGTGTATGGGAGGGTGTATTAAGGTGTACGGACGTTCGTTAATATCTAGTAACGTGGGAGTGTTTGGGAATGTGTGGGAGGGTGTGAGAGTGTGTGGGAGGGTGTGAGAGTGTGTGGGAGGGTGTGAGAGTGTGTGGGGTGTGTGGGAGCTACATCTACAAATTATCAGGATGTGGGAATGCGTGTGTGTCGGGGGGTCCTATCGTACTTCCCTCTTTCTTTCCCTATTCTAACACCTTCCTCCCTCTCTTCTTTTCTTTCGTTTTCCCTACCACATTATCTCTCTCTCTCTCTCTCTCTCTCTCTCTCTTCACTTAGTATCCCCTTAGATCTTCTTTCATTTGTTAATCATACTGTAGTACCCTTCTCTCGTCCTCCTCCCCTCCCCTCTATCCCCCTTCCTCCTATCTCCCTCCCTCCTACCTCTTCTACTACCCGCCCGTCATAGTAGAAGTTGTGAGCCACAGCAGGTGTCACCAGCTTCCATTACGACGCACTGCAGCTCCTCACGATGTACACAACTAGTGACGTAATCAAAACACCAGAGGAATTCGGATATGAATCAGCCTCATGTAAAGAATACGTGGGCCCTCACGCAGGCTTGGCAAACGTCGCCCATTGGGAAATTATCATTTTCACGGCGTTATAAACATGTCCCTGGGTAGGACACACAATTGTAACGCCGGAATGAGAATATGACTAAAATATATATATATATACATTGTCCAGTAAGAGCTGGAAGTAGGGAGAGAGAGACTCATAAGCTCGCCGGGATTATGACAATAAAACTGAGATACAACTCGACCACCAGATTAAGTTTCCCGCCAGGCGTCTAATTAAGTTTTTGCCTGGCGTTGTGTGTCTCCGGGCGCGAGTTCTCAAAGATTCCTACGTTAAGTTCTGTTGTGGAAATGAGGATAAGAGAACGTATCTTGTTACAGGGGAGCCTCGGTGTAATATTGAAGGTATTTTAGATGACAGCTTTGTTGCTCGAGTAAGGTCGTTAGATGCGTCCTCACATCTTCACTTTAAGGGAAAATTCCACATACGAATCTATGAGCATCTGGGCCCAAGATTCTGATAGGTTCTTTTCGTTAAGTTTCTCCCATAACTGAGCTGTGAAACAAAGATGACAGCTTAAATGGGGTGGAAATTTCGCCGTCACTGGCATAACTAAATACGTTTTCTCGTTTCATGAAACAGGGAAGACATTCACCGGAGGATACTTTGAGAATCCAGGTCCAGATTCACAAAGATTCTTACTATTAATGCTACTCGTGACTAAAGCTGATAGAATACACCTAACTGTGTGACTTAAGGTAATAAATGAAAATAACCTACACAAATTACTTCAAAGTTATATAGACTACCTTCACTGGACACGTTTCACTTACCAGCTGTGAGATCAACATAAGCTTCTGTTCCTTAACCACAGCCCCTGGCTATATCCGCTTCTTTTATCTCCCAATCCATCACAGCCGCCAGAGCAGCTTAGAAATATTTGACGTGTATCCAAAATGCTTCCCAAACTTGGCCAGAAGATGAGCAGTAATTAGATTATGAGAGATATGGAGCGTTGATAATTGAGGGATGAAGTCGAGCTATACTCGAGCTGACGAGACTCTTCCTGCACGGTTTTTCTGGAGAACTTATTACGGTCAATTAAGATGGATGAGGAGGGGGAGCCGGGCCATCTCTCCCCTATGCCCCCCTACAACTGTGGATGAAGGGAGAGGGGCTGATCCATCACCCCCCCGCCATATACACACCACTACCATTCTCTTTTGTACTCGCCGTCCAGTGGCCAGTAGTACAGTAGTGTGTAAAGATGTAGCACCGGTGTGTTATTGGTAGCAGTAGTAGTTAGTAGTAAGGGTAATGGTAGTAGTAGTATTAAGTCTTTAGATTTTCATTAGTGTAGACAGAAGTAAATTTGTTAAAATCGTTGTGTCGACCTTAGGAACCATTCAACAAAACTTTCATTGAGAATTAATGTTTGTGCTTGTCAGGGGCTTGCAGCCTCAGCAGTCATTATAACAAATGTGAGAAAAGGGAACATTCATGTGAATCCGGACTCTTTAATCACTATGGTGTGTGTGTGTGTGTGTGTGTGTGTGTGTGTGTGTGTGTGTGTGTGTGTGTGTGTGTGTGTGTGTGTGTGTGTGTGTGTGTGTGTGTGAGAGTAGGTCAGGTTAGATTAGGTTGGGTTTCGATTCCCGAATGGAGATCAGGACTGTTTACTCCTCGTTAAATGGATACACTTCACCATTACCCCACGAACTGATGCCGGGGAGGGTCACTTAAAATGACCAAACTCGGGGTGCAATTGAGTCCGAGGATCGTTGAAGGTAACACAGTGGAGGCGAGATGGATAATTACCAGCGAGGACGAAATTGCTCCCAGAGACGAGGGCTTCCGAGAGATCCCCCCACCCCCCAGTGACTACAGTAGTCACCCTCGGAGATACAGTCGATGGAAATCCTTTAATCCTTCAAGAATCAGAGGAGTAAAATGTAGTAGTGTCTATCCCATGTGACTCAGCAGAGGTCACACAAGTTTAAAGCTCTTTGACCTCAACTATGGGACTTCTGGTGGATGACGTTCAAGGTTACCCAACACACAGACAACCATAGATCTACAGACCCAACTACAAACACGCAGAAGGGATAACATTGATGCCCTTAACCCACCCCAGCATCTGCCTACTTACCCTACAGTGTAACCAAACCACAAGTTGAAGGGAAACTCAGGACGAGATCAAGTATAAATGCTGTTAAATGTTTTGTGTTGATACAGTCAGGGGCCCTAGGGTCTTAGGGGTGACATTGACCTGGAAGCCCTGAATGAGCTGGACTAAAGACTCATTGAAACCACCGAGACTCCCGAGCAGCCATCTGCATTGTCCAGCGTCACAGCATAACGACCCAGAGAGGAATGTTGCTTCACACTTGGCTCACGTCCTTCACCCGTGGTGACCAACACAGATTCGTATTAATGGATAAACGTGAAAATAAACCAAAAGCTAAATGATCCATGAGAGAGACAAACCTCCCTCTCCCTCCGTCCCTCCCTCCTACTTCCCTCCTCCCTCCCTCCCTCCCTCCCTCCCTCCCTCCCTCCATGCCACACTAGACTTGATATGAAAACTTTTCCCTGGGACTGTGTATGAAAATATTCACAGAAGAACTCCTACCAAAATTTATCTTTGGAAAATCGTTCGAATGTCATTTCATAACTTTGTAAATCATAGACAAGTTCTGAGGAATTTTCCCTTCGTCTGGATGTATGTTGATGTGTTTGTGCTTGTGTGTGTGTGTGTGTGTCTGTCTGTGCTTGTATATTCATCGTTTTTATTATATATTGTTTTTGTTACGTTTGAGTGGAGATATATGTGTGTGTGTTTGTTGACAGGTGCATGTTATAAATACAGTTTTAGTTACCTGTGAATTATCTGGGGGTGTTTTTTTTTGGGGGGGGGGCATTATATATTTTTTTTAATCCTTAATTTTTATGGGAGAAAGACCATATAATTCTACGTATTTTTAGTGTCTGTCAGGTTATGTTTTGAGGTATTCTGTTCGTTCGTGTTTACTTTTAGGAAGGTGAAACTGTTTGTATACCAGTGGTAGTTTTGTTTGCTGGAGTACATTCTGTTTCGTGTGTATATGTACTGTTATGTTTGCATGTGACTATTTCTCTGTCTGCCTGTCTGTCTGTTTGTCTATGTTTCTACCTGTTTTTCTGTTTGTCTGCCTGTCTGTTTATCGCTCTGCCTGTTTCTCTACTTTCAATCTGTCTGTCCGTCTGTCTGTCAATCTGTCTGTCTTTGTTTATCTTTCTGCCTGTCTCTTTTAATCTGTCTTCCTGTTTTACCCGTCTGTCTGGTTTTTTTATCCTTTTCATTCTTTCTGCTGATGGTGGAGGCTGCCGGGGGATCATCAGGGGCCGGTGGTCTGGTTAATGACCCGAGACTTATCTGTAGGTTGTCTTGACCCCCCTTCCATTCCCAGCCCTCCTCCCCCCTTCCTCCCTCTTACCTCTCTCTCCTCCCCCCCCTTCCTCCACCTCTCATCCTTCTCCCTTCCTCCCCCCTCATCTCCCCTTCCTTCCCCTCATATCCTTCCTCCCTCTCTGTTACCACCCCACTCCCCACCCTTGTTTTAATTACACTTTATAATGTCATCTGTTTTGAGCCAAAGTTAATGGATACAATAGAGGTGTAGGGAGAGAGGTTCAAGACAGGTGTAGAAAGTGACAAGAAAGGGTTGAGACAGGTGTAGAAAGTGACAAGAAAGGGTTGAGACAGGTGTAGAAAGTGACAAGAAAGGGTTGTGACAGGTGTAGAAAGTGACCTAACCTAACCTAACTAACCTACCTTAATTTAATCCATCTTAACCTAACCTCCATGTTACTATTTTAACATATCCTCTACATCCTGATGCTAAGTCTTAACATTACAACGTTTTCTTGATGATAAATTAAACAGTTCACCGCCTCCCTGGTGTTGGTGTTAACTTTCTGCTACACGAGGGATGGTGTGAGAGGAGCTTGGTGTGAGAGGAGGGCGTTATGAGAGGGGATGGTGTGAGAGGAGGATGGTGTAAGAGGGTGGGCTGAGAGGAGGGTGGTGTGAGAGGAGAGTGAGCTGAGAGGAGCTTGGTGTGAGAGGAGGATGGTGTAAGAGGGTGAGCTGAGAGAGGAGGTGGTGTGAGAGGAGTGAGCTGAGAGGAGCTTGGTGTGAGAGGAGGGCGTTATGAGAGGGGATGGTGTGAGAGGAGGATGGTGTAAGAGGGTGGGCTGAGAGGAGGGTGGTGTGAGAGGAGAGTGAGCTGAGAGGAGCTTGGTGTGAGAGGAGGATGGTGTAAGAGGGTGAGCTGAGAGGAGGGTGGTGTGAGAGGAGAGTGGGCTGAGAGGAGCTTGGTGTGAGAGGAGGATGGTGTAAGAGGGTGGGCTGAGGGAGGGGTGGTGTGAGGAGGGGAAGGTGAGCTGAGAGGAGCTTGGTGTGAGAGGAGGGCGTTATGAGAGGGGATGGTGTGAGAGGAGGATGGTGTAAGAGGGTGGGCTGAGAGGAGGGTGGTGTGAGAGGAGAGTGAGCTGAGAGGAGCTTGGTGTGAGAGGAGGATGGTGTAAGAGGGTGGGCTGAGAGGAGGGTGGTGTGAGAGGAGAGTGGGCTGAGAGGAGCTTGGTGTGAGAGGAGGGCGTTGTGAGAGGGGATGGTGTGAGAGGGGATGGTGTGAGAGGAGGGTGGTGTGAGGGAGTCGTCCAGGTTGAGTGAGACGCTGTATTGTTGACGACAAGGTGGATCAGCTGAGCTCTCTTGGTGTTTGGCTTGTCTGGCCTCGGAGCCTCTCGGAAGGCCGCCCCGGGACATGTTCAGATGTGTGGATCTCTGATGGGAGCCTTGATGGACATGGGGGAAGGTCGCTGTAGGACATGACCAGGTGTGTGAAGCCCTAGTGAGCGTGGGGAAATTTTTATGGGAGTCTAGGGGACTTATCTGGCCATAGGATACGTGTGATGACCGCTAGGGGACGTGTCTGTTTTTGTAGAGCCCCAGTAAAATAGGGTAAAGATCACTTTGGGACATGACCAGGTTCGTGGAATCTCGGTGGACATGGTTGGTGGCCGCTTTTGGGATACAGCCAACTTTATTGTACAAAAGAACCCTTAGTTGGCCCCTTTTTTTTACCCTTGAACTTGGGACAAATGGGACACGTTTGGTCATCCAGACCAGGCAGTCCTGGAAGACGACCGCTTTGGGACACAGCCAGTCTAGTGGAGATCAGGACACTTGTCTGGCCGTGGAGCCCCTGTGCACCTGGCCATTGAACCCCCGTGGAATTAGACCAAGACCACTCCACAGGAACTTAACCACTTTTATGGTGGCCAAGACTGGAAGGTGGCCACGGAACTACGTTGAGATAATCGCTTTAGGAGCGGGCCATGATGTTTGTCTGATCAAGGAGCCCATGAGACCTGACCTATCTTGTGTAGGTTAGAATATTCTCACTGTCAGTGCGTTTTCCCTCGACACCGGCACCCAGCACCAGCAAGCATAAGTCACCTCGTACCTTGGCAGATCGTCTCTACCGACGCTGCTCTTGGTCTTGTCCGCTGAGGGATCTTCTCTTCCTGTCAGTCAGTGACTCTCAAGTGTTTTGAGGTATTGTAGTCTGAGGTTGTTGTACGTCGTCTGATATCGCCACACGTCTTATGGTTTTGTTGTACTTCATTTCTGTTTGCCCTTTCCTCACCTCTCCCTTACTTCCTTCTTCCACTCACCTCTCTCCTGCTTCACTCTATGCTCACTTCCTCCTAACTCTCCCTCACTCGCATCTTCTTCACTCTTCATTAATCTCACATCTCTCCCTTCACTTCTCTTCTACTTCAGTCTCCCTTTACTCTCACTTTTTCCCCTACCCATGACCTCTCACAACACCTCTCCTCTACTTCACTCTCACCTCTCCCCTCCCCCCGCTTCTCCCTCGCCACATATCTCTCTCACCGTCCACACACCTGTCACCTCTGTTCCTCTGGTCACGCTCTCCCCTCTTCCCTTGCATGGCGCCATCCTTTACTTGCTGTTGTTTGTATGTTACTGGCGTCTCTCTCTCTCTCTCTCTCTCTCTCTCTCTCTCTCTCTCTCTCTCTCTCTCTCTCTCTCTCTCTCTCCATTCTATTATTTATTGTTTCTCTCTATATATATCCATGGTATTTCTCTATATACATTGATACATTTCTATGCCTTTTATTTTTTGACATGTTTTATTTATTTTTTTTATTCCCTGAGGCCGTGACCAGAGCGGCAGCAATAACAGATAGAGTATGTCGATGGTCGGCTCCCTCCCTACCTCCCTCCTTCCCTCTCCCTCCCTCTCCCTCCCTCCCTCTCCTCCCTCCCTCTACCTCCCTCTTCCACTGTCTCGCTTTTATACACTTTTACCCAGTTTTACATCAGTTTTATTCCCTACAGCAGTTTCTCTCCCTGCGTTTTTATTATATTTTGGTCTAGGTCCGGGTCTCTCTCTCTCTCTCTCTCTCTCTCTCTCTCTCTCTCTCTCTCTCTCTCTCTCTCTCTCTCTCTCTCTCTTTTGTGTTTTCTCGATAGTGGGTAATACTTTTGACGTTGTTAAGCTGTACGTCATGAGAACGAGCAGGGGTCCTGGCCAGGTAGCAGAGGGGAAGTTTGATTGGTTTACCAGGTGGACACACTGCCAGGAATTAGTTGTTGATTGGTTAGGAGTTGTTACGTCATCAGCCTTGTCGTCGTTGATTGGTTGAAAGGTTGATACGTCACCAACATGTCATCGTTGATTGGTTGGAAGGTTGATACGTCATCAACATGTCGTTGATTGGTAGGAAGGTTGATACGTCACCAGCTTCTCATCGCTGATTGATATGTAGGTTTGTTGTTATCTGTTTGTCGCTGATTGGTTAAATGGTTATTACGTCACCAGCTTATCGTCAATCAGTGGTTGCCAGGAGCTTGATATTTTGCCAGTATTTTTTTTGGTTGTTACGTCACCAGCATGCTGTTGTTGATTGGTTGCAAGTGTTACGTCACCGGTAGGCTGTTGTTGATTGGTTAGGATGTGGTTACGTCACCAACAAGGTGTTGTTCATTGGTTAAATTGTTCATTTATAATCAGGTGGAAGAGAGAGTAAAGGTTTAGACAATGCGCAGATTAAAAGACAGAAATTAGTTTAACGAACAGGAATAAAGGGAAAACAAAAAAGAACGGAGAGAGAGAGAGAGAGAGAGAGAGATGAGGAGGTAGACAGGAGGAGGAGGTCTGCGTGACGGAGCAACTGACGGGTCCAACCTGTTATATGGAATGTTGAGGAACGAGTGACTGCAGTACCTGAAGACTTAAACTCTCTCTCTCTCTCTCTCTCTCTCTCTCTCTCTCTCTCTCTTTGTTCTTTCCTTCCCTCCCTCCCTCTTCCCCTCTCTCGCCACCTCCCCTCCCTCTTCCCCTCTCTAGCTACCCTCCCCCTCCCTCCTTCCCCCTTTCTCTCTCAAGGGGGAATCTGAAGGACGTGAAGAAGAAAGATGCGTCTTGGAGGAACTTTCAAGAATAATAAAGAAGAATGAAAGAGTAATAAGAGAGAGAGAGAGAGAGAGAGAGTGTGTGTGTGTGTGTGTGTGTGTGTGTGTGTGTGTGTGTGTGTGTGTGTGTGTGTGTGTGTGTGTGTGTGTGTGTGTGTGTGTGTGTGTGTGTGTGTGTGTGTGTGTGTGTGTGGCCAAACTGGGAGCTTTTCGTCGCCTCATACAATAGTAAACTTCAGCCCATCCCATTTTATTTGCCATTTCCACCCCATAACCCGACCCCATTAACTCCCTCTCACCCCATTACCCAACTCTGTTATACACATTATATCCTTCGCTCTCCATGATCTACTTCTCTACCCATTATCTTTTCTCCCCTTAACCTAACCCCATTATCTATTTCTCTCTCTATAACCTAAACCTATTATCTACGTATCTCCCCATAACCTACCATCATTATCTACTTCTCCCCCATTATTTACCTCTCCCCATAACCTACCTCTCTCCACATTATCTACTTCTCCCCCATTATTTACCTCTCCCCCATAACCTACCTCTCCCCATAACCTACCTCTCCCCATAACCTACTTCTCCCCCATAATTTACCTCTCCCCCATAACCTACCTCTCCCCATTATCCACCTCTCGCCGGCTATTACTACATACAGTTGGCTCCACTCCTGCGTTTACCACTTACTGTCGCTAATTTTCTCTCTCCTTTGTTGCTTTATGTAATCCTTCTTTAATATGACATGTATTTTAATTTATAACATGTATGTATTAAATAAATCTACCTGATGTTGTGTATTAGTTAAATTAGTATGATATATTAGCGACATGGTTATCAGCCGGTGAGTGCAGGAAGACGATGAGCCTGGTTGGTGTGGAGTGTTAGGTACAGTTGGTTGGTCTGGACTCAGGATGTATGCATATGAAGATAAGTGGTTTATAGTTGTGTACTGTTCAAGTGTATGGTGTGGCTGAGGTTAGGGTTTTTAGGTTAATTTGTATTTAATTTGTTCTTTTACTTGGCTTTGTAGATACGTTCCCTAATTTTATTATATTGAGAAATTATTCAGTGTTCGATTCCTCCCTCAATATGAATTAATCTAAGAACCTGATGGAAATAATATTAGTCATTATAAGGTTTACCCTGCGTGTTGTTGTGACCTCACCTTTTATTTAACTAGTGATGGCATAACAATGTATATTTTATATTCTCGTATTATAACCTTTTTCGTGAAGATGTGGGTCAGTGTAGAAGAAGTGATGACAGGGTTTGGACTTTGGTTTGACAATGCTTGCTGCTGGGTAAACATTACAACATATTTCTGCTTATTATCTATCATTAGTCATTATTTCCTGGAGTGTACAAGTAAAAACAAGAACTCATTGTTAGAGTTATGATCAAAGTGTATTGTACTTCTTGTCGTCTTAACCTGATAAATCGTCCCCTAGAGTTCCTGTAATGTGGATAACCTTCCTGGCATGACTCTAGGTACTGCCCTGTGACACACAATAGTCTTCTGTCTGTGTAGAAATTAACGTGGACAAAATTCTATTGACTCTTTTGGTAATATCTGGCATCCATTTGAGGGTCAGGTAGGTGAGGAGGTTGACGTGTGTTTGTTTTGATTGTTTTGTGTGTTATAGGTTGTTTCCTGTTGTTATTAATCTGTTGTAATTTATAATAAAAGATACAGTCACCCGCTATAGATCAATCCCATGTAAGACCCTCAAATAGTTGCCAGATACTACCATGTTGAGGGAGTTTTACCGCCTATCTGTACTTGTGCTGTGTGTCTGAAACTGTGTCCTGTGCTCTGAATAGTATGGGATACAATTCCTATTATGTCTCCGTTAAGCCTCCTCTATTAGTATGCTGTCACCACGTGGGAGTTGGTGCAGCTGTACTTCATGCTCAAGCGTCGACTAATTCTGATGTTTGTTTTTTTTTAGGATCTGATTTTGACGTACGGGTGTCACCGTCCCCTCGTCCCTCGTATCGCCCTCCCTCTGACCTTTTGTTTATTTTGACGGCAATTGACCGTGACTACTGGGGCCGGCGCCACGCCTCATTGGTTACTGTGTGGAGGGGGAAGGGAGGGGCGGCCCTCACGCTCCACATAACTCCCATAGAGTAGTGGGCATCTCAGGGACTCCTCTCCCTGACCTTACGAGGATGATTCTTCAAGTGACAAACAAGTAGACAGATGAGGAGACAAACAAGTTCTTCCAATAGGTTTGGTGTGACAGGGAGGGAAGACAAGTTTTTGTAATAGGTGTGGCTCAGCAAGGGTAGCAGGCAGGCATGGCAGAGGACACAGGTAGGCAGGAAGGGTCTTACAGTAGGTGTGACGTGACAGGAGACAAAGCGAGGCAGGGGACAAGTCAGCCTGGCCACGCATCACACCTCCTCGTCCTCCCCCGAGACAACAAAAACGCTGGCATGTATACATTTTGTTTATGACAAGTGTGTTGTCTCCTCAATCCTGCCGGGGAGGTGAGGTGTCGTGCTGTCTGCCTCTGTCTGTCGTATTGCGTACCTGTTTGTCGTATTGTGAACCTTTATCGTGGTGTCTGCTTGTGACAACATCTATACAACGTTGCCTCTGTGTGTGTGAGGCAGGCGGGGGTTTCTTCATGTTTCCATCGTTGTTTGAGGTCGTAGTGTTACAGCCAACAGAAAGTAGATGATACCTGTGAGCTGTGGCGTTGATAGGTGTAGCTGTGGCTTTGGGGGGAGGAGAGGGGGAGAGGAGATCCATGTGAAAAATATAAGTCACAACTACATGAAGTAAAAGAGTAATGAGATGAAGTTTAGCGAGCAGCGGTGTAATGATTAAGGCAGAACACCCTCCACAACCACCATAACCAAACCTACATAAGAAGCCACAAATTAATTTCAGAGTAATATGTATTTAAGGCCTTTACAGTCATCAGTTGTGAATATAGGAGTTAAGAGAAGATCAGTGAGTATTGAAAATGAATCACTGTTGTGTAAGTTTGTTATGTAATGTTGGCCTGACGTTCAAAATTGACATCCACGCTGTTGTTTATCTTCCCCGGCAAAGTGGGTCAAATGCCACCTTATAGTCACGAACAGCTGAGGAGGAGGAGGAGGTCACTGGTCGTCAAGAGTATATGGTGTCTCATAGATCGTGTGAATGCCAGTATTACAACAGTTATCATTGTCCTTACCTGTGGGAGACTCTTCAACATCAACATCTATGTTTGAATCAGATGTACCAAAGAAAATGTAACAAATATGTGTCCTTGTCTGTAATTTTTTTTTTAGCATTTCTTAATTTCCTCACACATGACGAAAATTCGAATCGAAATTATCTCTTCACGGTCACGAACTCTTATTATCTAATCAACACACAAAAAGCAAAAACATAATCATTGTTTGTGTAGAATGTGACCTTGTAAACATTCTCTCAACATTCACTGTCAATGTTCACCACAATACTGTATATTCTTCCTCTACCTGACAGTTTTCCTGGGGGGTTGGGTTAGGTTAGGTTACCGATGATTATTCTTAATGTGATAAACGCGAGGTGGCTAATCTTCCGGTAATCCCATTGTTCGATAACACGGGGCTGACACTGAGAATATTCATGAACATATTGACAAAAAAAAAAACACGGAATAAACGCCGCCCTGATCCGTATTGACTCAGGACACGGGACAGATCTCTTGATTTACGGGATAATACGGTAAAAAAACTAGACGTGAGGTGGTGAGGGGTAGTCGTTAAGGGGTGGTGGTGCTGAGTGGTGGTGGTAATGGGGTGGTGGTGGTGGAGACGGGGTGGTGGTGGTGGTGATGTCGGGGTCGTGGTAATAGGGTGGTGAAAGGGTGATGTAGTGTACTTTCGATGCTTATGTATGTATGGTTCAGAATGCTCATAATTTTCCTTAATAGTTTAATTACATTTGTCGTATTAACCGTTAGAGGAAAAAGAAACTTGAGAGAGAGAGAGAGAGTCCAGTTATCCAGTATGTGTTGAGAGTGACTGTTCAGAGTGACTGTTCGGGGTGACGTATTACCATATATTTTACCTAAGACAATATTAAACAAGTGACCCATTTTGGTAGAGCGTGTATGGGGGTGGGTAGGCGGGCCCCCCATAGTACCAACATAGATCGTGTATGCCGCTCATGAGGGAGATGCATTATTCAAGGCGAGTGTCGAGGGTCGCCGCCACCTCCAGAAAAGATACGGACCTGAGAGACGCCTCCTGGGTGAAAAGCCACAGATTTGAATGGAATTTTTGAAGTGGAGTTTGTTACCAGAGACGTGGGTGTGTTAGGTACATGATGATGATGATTGTGCTATCACCAGCCTCCTCCTCCTATCACTCTCATCTCTCACATTTCTTAATATTAAAGTTTTGGTTCATCTGAAGATTAGACACCACAGCTATAACCACCCTAACGCTAATGTAACTTATCCTAACTTTGTCTAATCTAACCTAACCTAAATTATCATAAAGGAACCTAACCTAACCTAACTTAACACGACTTAATCTAACCTAACCTCCAGATAGCGTTAGGGTGGTTAATCTTCAGGTGATACTAATTGTATATATTAATTCTACAAGTAGTACCCAAATAAATATGCAAATTATGTAAATAAATTGACAGTTAATTGCTTCTAACCAAAATAATCATCTCTTAATTAAGAAATGAGGTTTTAATGACTGCTGTCGCGTTTGTTCACTTTTACCGAGGATGTGAAGTAACCGAAAAGTGATTCCTACGTGTATAATAACTCTTCACTATAAATACTTTACTATATATTAATGAACGTATTTTTTTCACAGTTCATCGTTGTTGTTTTTCTATTTATAATTTACGTATTTAATAGTAATAATTTATTGTTTATCTTTACATAACTGACATCTTTATTTCCCCCCTCCCCTCTCTCTCTCCTCAGGTATGTGAACGAAGTAGCATGTAACTGATTGAAGATTAAACATTCCCTCACGTAAGTATTAAGTGGTAAAGTGACGTGTTTTATTTCACAAGTTAATGTATTAAAATTGTTCGTACGACGTATTTTTGTCGCTCCTAAATGGTCTTAACACTTTAACCTTAAGCCTCGTTATACACAGATATTAAAGGAGTATTTTTTTTTACAATATGATGCGAAGAAATGATGATGTGTATCAGCTTATTTCACCTTAATCTTAACCACCCTAACGCTTACCTAACCTAACCAACCATAATCTAATCTAATAATCCAATCTAAACTTAACCCTAATCTAACATAAGCTGACCTAATCTAACATAATCTAATCTAACCTAAACCCTAACTTAACCTAATTTAACCTAACTCCCCAGGTAGCGTTACGGTGTTTAATCATCAGGTGAAATAAACTTGGGTGGCTAATCTTCAGGTGATCTGTGATTGTGATAATGATGTGTGTGTGGGGATGAGTGAGTGAAAGGAACGAGTAAAAGAGGGAGAGAGGGGGAAATGAGAGAGAAGGGAAATGGGGGAGGGAGTGGGTGAGTAAAAGAGGGAGAGAACGAGAGAATGACTCAGTGAGCCAATGAGTGAATGATTTGACAAGTGAGTGGGAGTTAGTCACTGGCTTCACGAGCGAGAGAATTAATCAGTCAACCAGTGAGTCAGTGAATGGGTGATTTAGCAACTGAGGAAGTAAGTGGGAGTGAGTCACTTAATTGAGTAAGCGAGAGAATGAATTAGTCTCTTGTGAATCAGTGAATCAGTAAGTCAATGTGTGAGAGAGAGAGAGAAGAGAGCGACAGGTAGAAGCTTCATGTCTCGTGTTGGCAGGCTCCCAGGGCCCTCCGTCACGGCCACATATATGCAGATATGGCCACACGAAGTAATAACATAGTGCAGGCGACCCCCCTCCTTGCTCCTGGGTACGCTCAAGGGGGCGTCGTGGGGCGGTGGGCAGAGAACACACACACACACACACACACTCACTCGACTGGGACCTGGAAGAGTGGGAAGTGAACGATGAAGAGGAGAAGGGTATTATTGTTCTCTCCAAAAGGGTTGGGTAGGGGGAGAGTAGCTGAGGTTGAGTGAGGAAGGTAGACACGTAGGGCCGGGAGTGTGGGAAGTCGACCCTCTCCCATAGTGCTGGTAAGGGAATTAGCCCCCTTATGGTAGATTGGGGGAGTCGAGCCCTTTGGTAAGGACGGAGAATGATGTAGTCATTCTATGAGAAGGGGGTAGATCCTTTGGAAGAGAATAGGGAGCGTAAACCCCTCGAGGAAAAGGAGAAGACGGGTCAGAAAGGGGAGTAAGGAGAAGGCGGGGTGGTCTTTGAAGCGTCGTTGGAGAATGAAATGATACGATAATTCAAGGGATCAAAGCTCCTCATCTGAATAAATTCATCTGGTGGCTGAGAGACCATAGTGAATTGAAACTGTTTACTTAGCTTAAAGTTACACAACATCAGAATTGTATGTTAAAGTTTCCACATATTGGACTGGGCGTTTTAAGGAGTTATTTCAGGGGTTCAAAAGTGGCACGCTACTGTGTTTACAAGGGATGTTAAATAGTGTGTCTATTGAATAAAAAAAATTCACTGGTGGCATGGCAGCTGGAAGCAATTAACGTGACCGCTTAGCAATGTCCATAAATTTACCTGGATTAAGGAGACAAAAATCTAACCGACCCAGGCGAAGTTTTGTCCATTGTTTAAAGTAGGTTTGACGTTAAAGGATGGCAGTTGGTACACTCAGACAAGTTTACAAGATCATTCTGTAGTATTATTCTGAACACTTTATATATTATTGTCATCTGGAGACCGGGAGAAAGATTATACATTTCACCATCTACATTAAAACTAGACAATAAATTTAGAAATCTTATACGTTTCTATACACATAAAAGGACTATATACCTGCTAAATAGAGGGATTACGGATTTTAAAGGTTTACAGTGAGTAGAGGAGAACCTGAAGAAAGATGCAGACTTACTCTTACACCTAACTATGTATTTGTACTAGCTAACGATGACGGTACTATACACAAACACATACATGCATATACATAATCACTAAACGATGTAGAGAAAGGAGTGTATGGCGCCGACTCACTCATAATGTAAGGAAGGGTGTTAAGTAAAGAAACAACTCCATGACTCACCCTCTACTCCACCCCACCTCACCATTCCAACCTCCCATTCTAACCTTCCACCCCCATGACGTCTTCTCCAGGTCTTGGTTATTATCCTGTAAAGTCCTAGTAGTGAGGGTTATGTACAGTCCTTCGGGTAATGGCTCTAGGAGATGGGTTTTAGTCGTGATGTTCTTTGTGGGGAGTTTGTAGACGTGTTTCGTGGCCTGGGATATAGGTGCCCGGGGTGCTGTTAGTGTCAGTCCTGGCTGGTAGAGGGGGTTCGTGTGCTGCTGCTACTACCGACAGGCAAAGAACGAGCACACCGACAGACTGATTGACAGATAAAGTAACACGAACTGGATGACATAGACGGAGTAACAGAGGCAAAGTAACACAGACACAAAAGCAGACGAAGTAACATAGACACCGTGGCAGACGCACAGCAACAGATGGCGTCCCAGCAACAGTAGTAGAGGGAGGAGCACAGACAGCAACAGACGGAATAACAGACAATATTGGCAACAACGGACTTGCAACACAACAGACACAGCAGACAGACACAGCAGACAGTAGACATAGTCACAGCAAAATAAAACAACAGACAAGTACAATATACAGCAGACACAGACACACTGGAGAGAGCCACAGTGAGAGTAACAAAGACGCCATATCTGTTTACTGAAGCTGCTGTAAATCTGCTGCCCTCCAAAGTGGTCGAGTATTTCTTGACCAGCTGTCGATCGTGAGGAGCAGGGGGATGGGGAGGGGAAGGAGCAGGGGAGGGGAGGAGGGGGGGAGGAGGGAAGGAGCAGGGGGAGGGGAGGAGCAGGGGGAGGGGAGGGGAAGATGGAGAAACACTTGGAGGAGGAGAGAGGAAGAGAGGGAACAGCAGGGAAGAGGAGGAAGGGGAGGAGAAGAGGAGGAGGAAGAGCAACAGCGGGAAGAGAGGGAAGGAAGAGGAAGTGGGGAGGAACATGTTGAGAAATAGCAGGAAGAGGAGTAGGAGGAGGGGGATAAGAGGGAAGGAACATGTGAGGAGGAGCAGAAGAAGATGAAAAGGAAGGAGAAGGAGGAGGAGAAAAAGAAGAAGAGGAGAGGAACAAGCGGAGGAAGAGCAACAGCAGCAGCGGGACAGGAAAAGAAGCAGAAGGGAGAGGTGGAGAAGGGGAGGCAAGAAAAGGTGGGTGGAACAGGGAGGGGTAGTAGGAAGAAGGGGGATAGATTATAGGAGGGGGAAGGAGCGGAGGGGAAAGAGATTGAAGAGGGGCAAAGTAGGGGAGACTAATGAGAAAGATGAAGAGGAGGTGGAAAGAGGAGGATAAGAGGGGAGAAGTGTAGGAGGACGGGAGTGTAAAAGAGACGGAGGAGGAGAAGCCATGGAAAGGGTTCCCTCGTTTGTGTGTTGCTGTGTGCCTTTGATGCCCCGCAATCCAGCTCTTGTTAAGTCTACACTCTCCTTATTCTTCTTCTCTCTTCAATCTTTATCTCCTTCTGCTTCATTCTTCTTCTTGTATCTTCTTTCCTCCTCTTTTTCTTATATCTTCCTTCTCCCTCATCTTCCCATATGAATTATCTCGACTATAACAGGAATAACCAGGTGAGCTTGACCGTGTGCACGTTGCATAAATTATAATCAGGTTCCCCATGGGTAAGGAAGGACACAGGGAGACGTCCTGGATGCGTCACAGTTAAGTGAATCTGGCAGCACGAGTCTCTGGCTGTGTCGGTACCGGGGAGTGAGGTGGGGAGGAGACAGAGGTGATCGGCCTTGATGCTGAGACAAGAACTTAAACCCCACGTATCCCAAGATGAAAGAGCACTGTCTAGTCTCCCGTCTATTATAATGTGGGATGTGATGGATCTGTGTCTCTCCCCGCGGCGAGACAGTGACTGAGTATTTCCTCCTTCCTTGGTGGTATATAGATTTGGTCTCCCTCCCTACGATGGGACAATTCCTGGTTCTTACAACTCTGAAGGTGGGACAGTGATTGAAACCTGCCTCTACCTGCAATGGTATACATAATAGGTTTGAAATATGGTAGGACAAAAACTGTTCCTTGCTTCTTCCCACGATGGGACGATGGTTGGTCTGACCCCTTCACGTCGAGACAAAAATGGTCCTTACCTTCACCAAGACGAGGCAAAATTGGTCCTCCCTTCACCAGGACAACACAATTATAGGCCTTCATCTCTGTCATGACGTGGCAACGGCTAATTCTCGCCTCTCCCACGCTGGAACAGATTACTACTCTCCCGTTTCCCATAATGGTACAATTTATTGATTTTCCTTCCACCATCGATGGGACAGATGCTTCTCCCCCCCCCCTCATTCCATGCTGGGATAAAGATTGCCTACCCCCTCCTCCCCAACACAGGAACAAAGACGGTCCCTTTCCTTCCCCTTAACGCAAGGGACAAAGGGATGTTGAGGGGGCGTGGAGGAAGGGGTGAGGGAGAGGAACAGGAGCAGCGTTGCCTTCGTTCAGGGGGGGACACCAGCACACTATAATTTGATTGTGAGGGAGGCTTCTGCTGCGTCTGGCATGGGGACATGGTGCTCTCTCTCTCAACACAGTAGAACATATTCCAACTTCACATTCATCTGGGTTGTCTTTCACGATGAGGTGCTGCTCCCACACGCACAGAGAGAGAGAGAGAGAGAGAGAGAGAGAGAGAGCTCCTGTGGGGTATGTACATGAACGGTCCCCAACGGAGCGTCCTGCCTGTATTCGGTTTGTATTGTTTGCCATCCATTGACGTTCTCCCTGTATTGGTTTCCACTGTTTGGCGCTCATTGGTCGCCCTAACAAATGATTTCCCGCGCTGAGCCATTTTCTTAAGCGGTCATTACGTGTCGCAAGTTAGGTGAAGCTGCGATAAGTTTATGGTGGTAGCGTTGGTTAGTTTACGTTGTGTCTTAGGTTAGGTTAGGTTAAGAGTAGGATTAGTTTAGGTTAGGTTGATTGGTTTAGATTAGGAGAAGACTTATATAAAGTTGTTAGGTTAGATTTAAGATTCGGTCAAGTTATAGGTCAGGTTTTATGTGATATTTTAAGTTCGTTTAGGTTTAGTCAAGCAGTACTGCACCACCCTGAACATCTCTGTACATCTATCCTACATTCAAAGTGTGAAAATTTTTATTTTTATTTCTTCTTTTTCCCCCCTTTTCTTTTTTTAAGGGGGGGGAGGAGGGAGGAAATCGTAGTTGGTGTGAGGTAAAATTGTTGCGAGTTAAAAAGTTTCCAAAGTTCATGGCTACTCGTAAAAGCGAATTGTTTTCAGGTGTAGACTGAGCGACGACCATCAAAGCTTTCCCTAACCTGCGTGTCCAACAGTAGTGGCACAGCGGAGGGGAAATAAATAAAGAAAAAAAAGGAAAAAAAAATAGAAAGCAGTAATCTTTTCACACTTCAGAATGTATCGGGGTTTTCGTGTGTGGAGGTTGGATGTCTTTTTTCCCCTAGTGTTAAACAGACTAAAGTGTTAAATCCTATGTTGTAACAAATTATCTTCTACCGTCAGAAAGTGTCACATTCCAAGTCTCTTCCTAGTGTTAAGCAAAGCGTAATAAATGTATCCTGGGTATTTTGAAACTTTTATCCAACTTCTTATCATCTCTATTGTTAGTATCATGTAACAATAGAACGTTCTTATGTTCTGTTTGTCAACTTTTCCCCATTGTTGAACAGAGTGAGGTATACTTAACGTTAAATACTGCGTAATGTAACAAACCTTTTCCTCGTCTCTGTTGATTATTGTTGTATGTCAGTGTTCCGTGTTGGTCTGCCTAATACCTTATAGTGATATATACAGTGAAGAATTTCTATCCTAGTGTTAAGTGTCTCGTACAGTACTGAATGGAATATATGTTTCTTATATTAGTCTTAAAGTTTACTCACTCTAGTCACCTAGTGCAAAATAACATTGGAGTCTGAGGTATCTAAGTGCAATATTTAATACACTTCTGCCAACCTATCGTAATAATCAATAAAGCGGTAGTTACTTAACGTATCACCGTAAATAGGAGACCTTACATTCATTAGTGTTAAAACATAAAAAATAGTATAGGATGTATACCAGCTTTCACCTTAACACAGCCTTAACACAAACTATGTCTACTAGTGTTAAACAACGCAGCCAACTCAAACTGTGATCCATTAAAGCACACTGCGGGCACTACACATGCCATTACCAGCACAAAGAGGACCTCTTGCCTGTCCTTAGCGGGACCACGTTAACCGGAAGTTGGTTATGGACACCAGATGGCCTTCGTGTTAGTGGGTTTCACCTCCTGTCCCCACCTCTCTCTCTCTCTCTCTCTCGTTCCATGCTCCCGGTACGCCACAGTTTAGCGTAGGATTAACCATTGAAGCAAATATGCCCGAGTACAGAGGAACCATTGGTCAAGAGCTCCCACTGGTCGTGCCTTGGACATATCAGAAGGAATTCCACGTGACAAAAGTTTGCAAAATTCTATAAACCACTGTTGATGGAACGTTTTGTTAATATGTTTGGAAAGAAAAAGAAGGTATGTTTACAAAAATTATGGTTTTAACAAACATAAATACCTATTTTCAACAATATCTGAATTTATCGCGTTTGAAATGCAAATAAACGGCTGCCATCTTGGAATGTGATAAATACTTATGTCCCGCGACTGTATCTCCAGATTACACAGCCGCCCGGAAATGTAAATGTGTGAGTGGCTGCTGCCTCAACCACCCAACTAATGGATCACCCAATTAAGTTTTGGCCGATTATTCTCCCTCCCCTATATCCTCCACCGCACATCTCACCACCCCGGCAGAGCTAAGACTAAGCGTTGTAGTTTACGGCTTTGCGGTGAAGTTTAAATTAGGGTTGGGTACGTTAGGTTAAGTTTTAAAATACCCGGTCTGAGACACGTCCCAGGCCATATTCACTAATTTAAATAAACCTTCGAAATTAATAACCGTTGTTAGATAAAATACCCTGCAACTGATAAGCTTTTGAATGGCCACTTTATGTTAAAACCTGCAGCCTAGCCGATGTACTGTGTCCTGTACGAAAATCTGTAAAACCAAAACATTTAGGCCAACACGACGATGAGAAATGTCAACAGATAAATTTTCCAGGACCGAAGTGTCTTGGGTTCAGTGGTACTGGCCAAGACGACTAGTGTAAACACCTCGGTCCTGGAGCAGCGTGGCATGACGAGAGGAAAAGTTCGATTTTAGCGTAAATTAAAGATTATTTATACTCATCCAAAGCTGCATTGTCGGCAGCTATAAAACAAGTTAGAAAGTATAATTATTGTAGAAGTAATGCGCTTTAATGAGTTAATTTTGAACACTAACATAACAAACAACTTGACTTGAAGCGAAGTTCCGACAGCTAAGTTAGTACAGTATTAACTTTGTGAAATTAACAGTGATGTAGTGAGTTTATATATTTGTTGTAGTAATAACAGCTTCTAGTACTAGTTGTTGTAAACGGGCAACCAACGGTTTCTTGACTTGGCTGGGAGAGAGGCGAGGAAGGCGAAACATCAGGTAGGCGAGGCTGGAGAGGTTGTCACAAGGCGGTAGTTATCAGAGCTGACGCTTGAGAAATGATCCAAAACAACCATTTCCCAGCGCGACAGTTTCATACGAAGGACATTAAGAGCGGATTTTATTTTTGTATAAGTTTCCATGAATACATATGTCCCTGGAATAACAAGTGAACACATACCACGCTTTTTTTTCTATTCTTTTTAACATGTCCCTAATCCTGTCGTATCATAGGACCATGCGTTTACAGTGTTGCCTCGTATTCTCGTTATAAAAAAAAAATCATATAAAATATTTTCCCTCATATAATAAAATTGAACATAGAATCAATGTTTTTTCATCTATTTTCCCAAAAGTGCTAATGGAATTCTATTGGCTAAATCCTCACTCGTCCGGTCACAAGATATGTTGGTAGGAAATATGTATAGTGCACTGTACAAAAAATAACGTATAGGCAGGTAGTGAGTGCCAGCCTCAGGTGTAAACAAATGATGTTATTGTTAGTGGTGGCTGTCGGGTGGTGATGGATGACTGCAAAACTGTCTACTGTTAGTGGTGGCTGTCGGGTGGTGATGGATGACTGCAAAACTGTCTACTGTTAGTGGTGAATGTAGGGTGGTGGTGGGTGACTGTTAGAAGATACAGGATGACAGTCTGCCGTTATTTGTGACTGTTAGGTGGTATAAACAGTTGTAGAGAGGTGAATGAATGCTGTTTAGTTATTAGTATACAAGTAAACTGTCGGGTAGTGCGAAATAACTGTGTACTCCTTGACTGCCAACACATAATACTCGCGTTACTGTTAAAAGCAAACTGACTGTCATGTATTACGGGTTGACTGATAACAACTGTAATTGGTGTTGGATCGGTCTGTCGATTGATGCAAAGTGACTTACGCTCATATACATCATTCATTGTGCTCTCTCTCTCTCTCTCTCTCTCTCTCTCTCTCTCTCTCTCTCTCTCTCTCCTGGGCGATAAAGAGAGGGGGAGAGAGCCAGGGGATTACAGGGCAGCAAGGCGGCTTTAGTGAGAAAATATGGACCTAGTCTGTGGTGCCCTAGAGAGAGAGAGAGAGAGAGAGAGGGTGGGGTGGAGGGAGAGCTGGGACAGGGCGAGTGGGAAGAGAAATGCGGGATGGGGATGAAGAGAGAGGAATATTGAAGAGATAAGGAAGAGGTTCGAGGGAGAGTGAGGATGAGTTTAGGGAGTCGAAGGAGTGGGAAGAGAGTGGCGGAAGCTGAGAGAGAGAGAGGAAGGGAAAGGCTAAAATAAACGTAGAGAAGAAAAGCTAACGAGAGGGGAGGGGAGGGAGAAAGCTAAGAAGAGGGGAGAGGAGGAAGGAAGCTAAGAGGGGAAGAAGAGAGAGAGGAAGCAATGAGGGGGGAGGCGGGAGAAGGCTAAGAAGAGGAGAAGGAAGAAGAGGGAGGAGGAGTAGGAAACTAAGAAGGCTGAAAGAAACATTGGTTGAGTGGATGAAACATGGGCGTGAACGGATGAGAGGATTAATTGGGAATGGATGGTGGATGGGAGGTTGTCAATGAGGTGGAAGGGAAGCTGTTAAGTGTGGATAGCTGGGGCGTAGGTAAGGGGAGGTAAGTGTGGGCCTAGGTGTTTTAGATTAATGTTTGGGTACGTAGGGGGTGTCGTGAGAGCTGGTAGTGTGGGTGATGTGGGTGCAGGTGGTGTAGGTGGGGGAGAGGAGGTATGGGTGATGTAGGTGCAGGTGGTGTGGGTGGTGTAGGTGGGGGAGGGGAGGTATGGGTGATGTAGGTGCAGGTGGTGTGGGTGGTGTGTGGAGTGGGGGAGGTGAGGTGTGGGTGATGTAGGTGCAGGTGGTGTGGGTGGTGTGGGTGGAGGTATGGGTGATGTGGGTGCAGGTGGTGTGGGTGGTGTGGGTGGGGAGGGTATGGATGATGTAGGTGCAAGTGGTGTGATTAGTTGTGGGTGGGGAGGAGGGTATGGGTGATGTAAGTGAAGGTTTTTTGGGGGGGGAGGTGGGAGGTGTAGGTGGTTTGGGTAGGGAGAGAGGCAGCCTGAGCGACGCCTAGGGACACCCGATACCGCCAAGGTGACTGACGACGGCCCAGATACAGTTGCACACGCTGGGAACCTCCGACTCGAAGGCCTGAACACACTTCCAATATTTCCAAACACTAAGGAGACTTTAGAACACGTTTTAATTTGTCATGAGCTCGTGTCGGTGGTTCAGAACACGAACGAGCTGTAGACTTACTTCCTGTAGCTATGAACACCTCTTTAACAGTTCTCAAAAGTGTCCCTGATTCTGAACTTGCTGTTATTAGTACAGAACACGTTTCAGAGAGTTTCGAGCACGTTTCACAAAGTTCTAAACGTTTGGGAATTGTTTTTTTTTTTTTTTTTGCAACTTTTAAAAGGCATTCCCAACATAAATGTGTCCTGTAACATTATCATCAGCTAGACTCACAAACTTCACAACATTCTCTATCTGTTACTCCAGGTGTAAGTATACTGTATGGTACAAACACACACAGCACATACAGTCTTGTGGTGGCCTTCTAATATCGATAATGTACCAATTATTATGGTGTGTGTGTGTGTGTGTGTGTGTGTGTGTGTGTGTGTGTGTGTGTGTGTGTGTGTGTGTGTGTGTGTGGAGGTTAAATATACTAGGACTTTGTTTACAAGGTGCTGTGGCTGAAAGCACCAACCCAACCCAACCTCTCAAAACACTAGGACTTGAAAATAATGAAACTGGCAGGATTTTTTTCCATTTTTTTATGAGTAATTAGATTTTGTCGTTTAGGATTTCGTAAATATGGGATGTGTAGGTGTAGGATGTGGGTGTAGGAAGTGTAGAGTTTGGGTGTAGGGTGTAGGTGTAGGGTGTGGGTGTAAGATGTGGGTGTAAGATGTCAAAGTTTAGATTGTAGCAGGTGTAGGGTGGAGTGTAGGATGTGGGTGTAGGAAGTGTAGAGTTTGGGTGTAGGGTGTAGGTGTAGGGTGTGGGTGTAAGATGTGGGTGTAAGATGTGTAGAGTGTGGGTGAAGGGTGTGGATATAGAATGTGCAGGGTGTGGGTGTAGGATGTGTAGAGCATGGGTTTAGGATGTGGGTGTAGGATGTGATGTAAGATGTGGATGTAGGGTGTGAATGTAGGGTGTGGGTATAGGATGTAGATGTAGGATGTGGATGTAGGGTGTGAATGTAGGGTGTGGGTATAGGATGTAGATGTAGGATGTGGGTATAGGATGTGTAGGGTGTGGGTGGTGAACCCTGACAGCGGCAGGTAGAAGAGGTGGACCAGGTGGAATTCGACCCACCCTCCGGTCTGACCAGTCCCTCCCTCCATCCCCCCTTCCCCCATCTCCCTCCCTCCCCCTCTCCCTCCCTCTCTCCCTTCCTCCCTCCCAGATCCTGAAGTTGTCGTACCTGCCTGGCGCCCGGCGTGTTACCTCATCCTCCCTTAGTCTCCCTCACTTCATCCTCCCTTACCTTCGTCTCTCTCTCTCTCTCTCTCATGATCCTCCCCATCATCTCTTCAGACTGTCCTTCGGGCACTCAATCATCTATCCTCCCCATCACCTTTTCTCCCAATTACCCCTTCGCACTGTTCTCCCTGGCGTCCCCTATTGGAGACCGAAGCTTTGTCTGTGAAGGGCGCCGAGAGTATTTCCTGCCCACCACGTGATTCATCAGTTAATTACGTTACCTCCTCCATCCTAGAGAATGTAGGTCGTCTCGGTCCAGCATGTTTCAGTTCTGGACGCTGCGGCCGAGTTTGCTTTGCTCTGAACCTTGTGTCGTGTAGTTGACTTTGGTTTAAGCGTTATTGTTAATGGTGGGTTTATGGTTTTGATGAGGTGTTGTAAATGTTGTGTCTGGATGTTGTAGCTTAATAGACTTCAGTGTAGATGTTGAAGTTTCAGAAGCTTTGGTTTAGATTGATGTTTTAGCTTATATCCTTCAGCATGTCTTAATTTAGATTTTTTTTACCGCTAAACCAACCAGACTTGAAGAAAAATTATTACTACTGAAACTTTCGTCCATCTGGGCCGTTCTGTTATAAGCTAATCCGTATAC
Organism: Homarus americanus; assembly: GCF_018991925.1. Lineage (NCBI taxonomy): Eukaryota > Metazoa > Arthropoda > Malacostraca > Decapoda > Nephropidae > Homarus > Homarus americanus. Next base: position 3,574,298 of record NW_024726235.1, on the reverse strand, counting down.
AAGTGAGGATGACTCTCTCCCGAATTTTATGTCCTTAGACTCGACCTGGATAAAAGAAGGAAGTTTTGACGAATAACAAAGGAGCAGCCTGTGGCAACAAGCTTCTTGGTGGGCTATGGCTTGTGGTTGAGTCACTTGTGCAGCGTCTTCACAAGTTCAAAATGGAAATTCCCCCTAAACAAAGCAGGTCATTGTCTCCCGAGAGTTAGCTCCCGCCACACCCGATGTAAACATTGTTCAGTAGCCCCGAGTATATATATATATTTTTTTTTTAATTCCATTTTAGAAAAAGGCTGCAGATAATTTCAAAGGTCTAGTTGTTCAGTAGTTGAGCTATCCAAAGTCTAGCTATCCAAAACTTGGAGTTTAATAAACAAGAGCAGTGATACAGATGAAAGTGTCACCAGTACAAGAAAATACGTAACCAGTGGGGTTCCCCAGGGGTCAGTACTAGGCCCACTCTTGTTCATAATCTACATAAACGATCTAGATACTGGGATCAGCAGTGACATAAGCAAGTTTGCGGATGACACCAAAATAGGGTGGCAGATTAATTCAGGGCAGGATGCAAATGCACTACAGGAGGATTTAAATAAACTGCAGGAGTGGTCAGAAAAATGGCAAATGAAATTCAACACCAGCCAGTGCAGCGTACTTAATATTGGAAGAACAAATACTGTCAATGTATACATTAACAACATCAACCTAGAAGTCGACTTGTGAAAGAGACTTTGGGGTACTTGTAAGCCGGACCTACGGCCTAGAAAACAGTGCGTTAATGTTCGAAATAAGGCAAACAGAGTATTAGATTTTATATCTAGAAGTGTAAGTAATAAGAGTGCAGAGTCTTTTGCAACTATATCTTGCGCTAGTCAGGCCGCACCTCGATTATGCGGTTCAGTTCTGGTGCCTTTATTATAGAATGGATATCAATTCACTGGAGTCGGTGCAACGAAGAATGACGAAAATGATTCCGGGACTTAGAAACCTTCCATATCAAGATAGGTTAAAGAAACTAAACTTGCATTCCCTAGAAAGACAGAAAGAGTACGGGGAGATATAATAGTATTTAAGTGGGTGAAAAGGAATCAATAAAGGCGATATAGATAAAGTTCTTATAATATCCGAGCAGGATAGGACTCGTAACAACGAATTTAAGTTGGATAAGTTTAGGTTTAGGAGGGAGATAGGAAGAACTGGTTCACATATAGGGTGGTGGACAGGTGGAACAAGCTTAGCAACTTTGTAGTAAGTGCTGGAACGCTGGAAAGTTTTCAAAGGAGGCTAGATAGATTCATGGATTATAGAGAGTGGTAGTAACTCTCGACAGGAGCTGCCATGCACAGGCCAACCGGCTTATTGCAGATTCCTTTTTTTCTTATGTTCTAATGTTCTTATATTGTACACTTGCAGCCAAACCTCGTATAAATAACTCGGGGCTGAGTGGCCGCGACCCTCTGAAGACAGTTCGTGACCTGCCTCAGGGTGAAGAGGTCATGAACATACTTCTCATTATTGAAATTATACCAGTGGCTCACCTTGCAACACGTGTGCATGACGAGCGGGATTTGGTGACATAAAATGAGAGAAATCCGATTGGGTAAACTTATGAAACTGGGTAGTGACGCCGTAATTGGTAGCTCTTTGTGATTGCTCTGTAAGTATGTGTATATGTTTGTTTTTCAGTCAACCAGTTTCTATCGTTGTTATTTTTATCTATCAGTGTATCCATTAGTCAATTTATGAGTCTTTGTCTTATACGTCCAGGATTATATATATATATATATATATATATATATATATATATATATATATATATATATATATATATATATATATATATATATATATATATATATATATACAATTTATAATAAATTTGTCCTACATTGTACATCAATATATCTAGAAAGACACGTGCCATTTCGTTCCAACTTTGTAGACTAAGGTTAACAGCGTATGACAAACCGGTAACAAAATAATAATCAGGAAGGTTAAGTTGGTCACAAAAGCCTCTTGACCACTGTTCTCGTCTCCTGATTCTTAGATGTTCGTACGTTGAATATTCATGTTACTTAGAGACACACCAGACCCCGCACCTGATGTCTGGCTTATAACATGTGGGGTCTGGCATCCAGCCAAACTTTTCTTCATAACAAAACACTAAGCCTGACAATATAGTAGGGCTGTAGCAGGTACCAGCAAGTGTTGAAGAAATTATATATTAATTATTAGTATGGTTATTAGTTAATACTTTTATATACTGGCTAATGATACTACCAAAGAGACAAAGAAACTCTTAATATTACAAGTTAAATGTTTGTGTGATCCAAGATTTAATCATGGTTGTATAAGTATCTTGTAGTTATTCATTTTTGTGTAGATGAATTAATGAATTGTGAATAAATTGATAAATTATATATTTTTCGTCATATCTTTATTTGCCACCAAGAAAAAATCACCGTAATTCTTATTTTAGTCGGTAACCCCACATGTTGTATATTCCAATAATACCAGTAAATATCTAGTATTGTATAACTTAAAATATTAACATGTTAGAAAAAAGGCCACCTGTAACAGTAGCTCACTTGCCTAAACAGCGCGACAGTGTCATACTCCGTCTAGCATCTTGGTAAAATATAGAACTTGAAACCCAATGAATTTTACGAGAAGACACTGCCAGATGCCAGACCCGTGTGTTTTGCCTCATTGCTTCCCCTAGAATTTATGTCTCTGACGAGCCAGACGCAATTTGCTAGAGGAGATGCTTAGTTCTCTGGACTTAAAAACTTAAGCAGAAAATAACATTCAAAATGGCTTAAAAATTACACCGGGACTCTTAACGTGATACATTTGCTGAACACCAATTAGGGGACAAATTAAACGTGGAGTCCTTGTGAATCTTGCCCCGGGCTGTTTATAAGGGCTGTATTGTGACCAAACTCTCTTACGGTTTGAGGATAATTCTCCTTATTCAACCCTGTCTATCCCAACCTGATTTTGTGATATGATTTTGACCAGTGGTAAAAAGATATGACTGGGATTTCTCAACATGTGTTTTGTCCAGTGATTTATCCAATAGAATTTAGCCGGTGCTCCCCAGTAAAGGAGAACGAACTGCGGGTGCGGCTTGATGACTCACATCGCCGTCGACCTGCCGCCAGACCCGCAGGCGGTGTCGTTAATGCAATTTGCTGTGGAAACTTTAGCGAAGTGCAAATCATCCCACCCGACGAAGCTTTGTTCTCCCGGGGATTTTTTTTTTATCTCGAATTCTTTTACGTTTGTGTTTCCTTTTTTACTTGTGTTTTGTGGTTTTGTCTTGTTTTACGGACGGTGCGATATGGTCGATCAGGAGACTGTGAAATTGTGCTGTTCTTACGAGAGTTAAAGAGTTTAATTTTTACCTCCTGCGCTGGAATGAGTTTTAAAGATTAGTTTATTTGTCGATCTTTACAGTAGAGAAATGTGTTTGTTTATTTAATTTACGATCTTACCGGAGTGAGATTAGAGATATTAGCAATTTCTTAGTAATTAGTGATGGAAACTTTTTCATAAGTTTGCAATCCTAATCAGAGAAAGTTTTTTGTTTATAATTTGTGTTTGAGTTTTTTAACGTGTTAGCGTGAGACATCTCTGTATTTTAGCTGTAATGAGATTTAAGTTTATAATTCAGCTTTTTATGAAGTAATGAATCTGTGTTGCTTAGTTTTGTATGCTGTGTGTGTTAGTGTTGTGATAGTGTGTAAGTATTGTGATAGTGTGTGTAAGTATTGTGATAGTGGTTGTTTGCTTTAGTGCCATTCTTACCTTCAAAGTCTTCATTAATAGAACGCAAGATTGTATTGTTATTGGATGAGAAACAAAGGCATAAGCCACACAAATAATCCACCCCAGTATTGTTGTTGGTAATGGTGACGTGGTGATGGGATGGTGAGGACTCTGGTGATGATGAAAATGAATATAATAATGATGGTAGTGAATGTTAGAATGACGATGATGACAGTGGTAATAATTAAGAATGGTGTTAATAAGGACGATGGTGATGGTATAGTGATGATTATGGTAGCAATGGTGATAATGATAGTAATGGTGATAATGATGATGATGATGATATGACGATATTGATGGTGACGATGGTAATGAGAGTAGTAATGATGATAATATTGATGACAATGATGGTGATCATGATGATTTTTAATAGTAATAATACTGATGGTAGTCGTGATGTAAATAATAATGATAGTGATAATGATAGTGATGGGAAATATAATGAAGACGACTTTAGGATGACGGGTAGGTTCTCACGCAGTCTTACATCACCTATTATCATCTGACTGTAACTAATTTCTTGAACAATATGAGTTACAGTAGAGTCCCAGTGCAGTGTCGACCGCCAGCTTTGTGTGGTAGCTTAAGTGTGCTATTTATATGCGTTCTCACAGCTTCAGTTATGTGGGGGTAATGAATGGTGCAGTATAAATATGTTAAGGATGTATGTTTAGCTGTGTAGGGGTGTGTGGTCTGTGTGTGTGGGGGGGGTGTTGTGCTGTGTGTGGGGGTGTGTCATAGTGTGGGGGGTGTGTCATGGTGCAGGTGGACAGAGGACACCAGACCAGCCATCCACCACAATGAATCACAACCCCCGGCCACTTCCCTCCTCACGCGATGATTTGTAAGGCAATTTTAAGCGTGTTAGAGGAAGGAGGAGGCGCCGACAGTGGTGGTGCTGGGCGGCGGCGAGCGAGCGAGGAACCTGTTAATTCTTGTGGCTCACGGAGGGAGATCACTAATGAAGATTTACTACACGGGGTTATTGCGGCTGTCGTCTGCTGCCTGCCTGCTGGACCCTCCTGCCACATGGTGCCTCGGTCGTCTAGGCTCAAATTAAACGCGGGTTCGAATCCCTGTGCCCGCTCGTCATATGTTTGTGGTCTTCCTCCTTAAGAAATTGGTGGAAGATGTGGATCATTATACTGTACAGTGTATTTCTCATTTTTTAACGCGTACAACGGCCCTTAATACCCCCTCCCCCCCCCAGCGTACGGGTTGTGTGCTCGTGAACATTTTGATAATTGTGAACAGCCCTTAGGTAGAATAACAGATTAAGCTTTAAGACAAGTGGGTTTGGGGTTTGTTTTGGTTTTTCAGGTGTAAATACGCCTTCAATGCATGGAGGACTGACGATGTTGCCCAGTTAATCTTCAGTATATAATGACCGAAGTTTGACGCATTTTATTTAATTAGCGTAATTTTTATTCTTGTAAAGTTAGGTTCACCTCGAGATTAGACCCCCAGCTTATCTCACCTGGAGATTAAATCCCCTAACACTAGCCTAGCCTAAGCTAACCTAACCAAACTAACCTAAAACCCTCAATGTTTCTCCCCGTTGATAAGATTCTGTGTAAATAGACACACACGACCATCTTCAATGCCCAAAGCCGGAAAAATTTCACAATTCAAGTGTTTGCGAACGTCATATTTTTACCAAGCCATGACGCATTTTTATTAGTAAATACACTCTTCTTGGACCTGTGTATAAAAGGACACTGGTTATCACTTTGGCACGACTTTTGTATATAAATAAACACTGTTGTGGTTTATTAAGGTGTAAATTCAGAGTGTTGACAAATATGACTGTGAAGAGGTGGTGTTCAGTAACTGGGGAGGGGGGAGGGACGCCTGTGTGATCTCCAGCCGAGTGTGGCTGAGTTCTGTGCTCACTGTTTAGGTAACCATTTGTTTAATGTAGCTTCTTGGCGAGGCAGGAATGTTTTCTTTTTTCCTTAGAGTGAGTTTACTCCGTGTTAAGATAAAATCTGTGTGTGTGTGTGTGTGTGTGTGTGTGTGTGTGTGTGTGTGTGTGTGTGTGTGTGTGTGTGTGTGTGTGTGTGTGTGTGTGTGTGTGTGTGTGTGTGTGTGTGTGTGTGTGTGTGTGTGTGTGTGTGTGTGTGTGTGTGTGTGTTTTCTGCGTGTGTGTGTGTGTTTTCTGTGTGTGTGTGTTCTAGCGTGTGTGTGGGTGTTCTAGCGTGTGTGTGGGTGTTCTAGCGTGTGTGTGTGTGGGTGTTCTAGCGTGTGTGTGGGCGTGTATGGGGTTCATGACTTCTCATGTGTGTAGTGTAGTGTAGTGTAGTGTAGTGTAGGGTGAACAAACTCGTGAAAGTATAGTGTTGTAAGTATTAACCTTGAGGAGCAGGAGGGATGCACAACAATGGCCGGGACCAGAACAGGCAAGTTCCCAGGGCAATTTCAGCTGCGGTTACCTCGGTTCCTCCTTCACCTGCGCCCGTCGCCGGATATCCTCACACCTGCAACTCATCCGTGAGACACTTGCCTTTCTTGTGTCGGACGTGGGGTGCTTTTGACGGACGTGGGGTGCTTTTGACGGACGTGGGGTGCTATTGACGGACGTGGGGTGCATTTAACGGTCTGGTGGTGCTTGGAGAGTTATGTACTGCTTTTGCTTGATATCTGGTGTTGGTTTGTTGACTTTCAGAGACCTGCAACTCGACAGTGAGACGCTTGCCTTGCAGTGGGACGGGCTGGGGATATCTGACGGCGTACGTGAGGTGCTGGCAGCGTAAGTGGGGTGCTTGCGGCGTACGTGGGGTGCTTGCGGCGTACGTGGGTGCTTGCGGCGTACGTGGGGTGCTAGCTGCGTACGTGAGATACTTGTGATGGTCATGGGTATACATGATGCGGACGTTGGGTGCTTACAACGGTCGCTGGGTATTTGCTAAGGACATGACAAGTGGGTGGTGTGTAGATTGAGTAAATGGATCTGACTTGGTTACAGTAGAGAGAGTAAGTGAACTAGTGAGTGAGTGTAGTGGCTGTGGTGAGTGAGCAAGTGTTGTTGTGGTAAGTGTGGTGGTGATGTGGTCGTGCGGGGGAGAGGGAACCTAATCATGAGGTTGATGGTGGGAACTTACCACATACTCCCACAGGTCCTCCGAGTCCTTCCCTCCCTGCCCACGCCCTCCACCACTGACTGGCCGCACCGTCGCCGTCGTCCATGCAATTTCCTCCTTCGTAGTGGTAGAAAGTAGGAGTGAATGAGAACTAAGGGAAGGAGATAGTGCTGTGTTTGGGGAGACTTTTACTTCCTGTCAGGGCTGTAAGATTGGTGGATTGATTGTCGGTGAAATTTTATCTCTGTTTTAGAACTGTCGTGATGATGGATTGGCCAAACAGGTGTACTGTAGATTGAGAGGCAAAGAATAAATTAGATTAACCGGAACGTTACTGTAATTTATGATCATTTTACTTGTTGAGAGAAAACATTTTAAGAAAAGTGAATACCTCCGATTTTTTTTCTTCTTTATGGTAGAAGCGGATACAACTTTGTGGCCTCAGGGAAACATACCGACAACATTAGCCACAACCTCTTATGTAGTCACGAAGTGGCTTAACCTCTGACTCCCAGATTACATGGTTGTTGCACACACGGCCCCTCCAAGCGCTGCTATCGTGTTCAGATGTGATGTCAAGTTCTTGTCTGATCACTTTATTCAGAATCACTGATCTGTTATAAATATTGGTGGGTACATAAGGCAATCGAAGGAGTAGGGAAAGAAAGGAGATGATTTACTGTATATCAGAGACTGAAAAGGTAGGGAGAGAAACAATGTTTCCATGGCCGACAGTAACCGGTTAATCTGTTATTTATTTGACAAAAAAGTACTGTTTGGGAAGGTGGGAGGACCACCAGCAGGACCGACCGGGTAGGTCCTCTGGGTTGTGGTGAAGGTTGACGTCCTGTCCAGAGTCGTGATCTGCACGTTGGTCAGGTCAGCACGGACACAGAATAAAGGGTTGCAGCACAGTCCTGCAGTCTTAAAACCCTGCAGCTGGTGGTATTCGTGCTCGTGTGAGTGGATGTCGTCGGGCGGGGCAGGGCAAAGGAAATCTGCTACAGAAATAGATCCCACGTCGGTACCGTTTATGAGTCCTGTTTGATTATTATGTTTAATTGTTTTGTCAAAGGAGCAGATTAACTTGAGGTGTCTGTTAAACGTATCGTCGATGCTCCAGGCTTTATATACTCCGCCTCGCAGGTTGGTGTGCGACCAAGCTTCTTTGATGACTCTATACCTGATCAACCAGATTGTTGTTACTTGTTGCCCACGAGACACTATAACCTCTCCAGCGAGGCTGACGGAGGACCCTTAGAAAAAAATTTTCTTTTTATTTTCTTGAATACGTCCACCAGTCATTCAGCGACATTTCGCAGACTTTATGGTAACAGATTGATGTTTCTGGGGCCTCCGGTGTTAACATTATGTACGGTAATTGTACTTCTGGTACCACCATTTTCCCTGAGTGTATCTTGCACGTTCTTTCAGACCAAGGACGGTGTACATTCACACACCACAGTAATACTGGGAATATCTTTGATAGGGGATCCTGTGGTCACTTCCCCCAGAGCCAAGGCTCCCTCCTC
>NW_024726235.1:3530134-3565756 GCF_018991925.1 Homarus americanus | reverse complement strand
CATCTTACTAGAATTACATCTACTACCATTACAACCACCAACCACAATCTAACCTACCCTACCCGAAACTACCAACACCACGCCCTTCCCCACCACAATAACAACCACTGCAAATGACACCACTATCGCCATTCCTCTCACCACAGCCACCATACCTGAAGGCCCAAGTGTGATATGTATACCTGTAATAACTGTATTATCAAGTTCCAGGTGTGCTCTTAAGTATTAGTGTTAAGTGGTTGAGTGTAACAGCATGTGTGGGAAGGTTAGTGTGGAGGTGTGTATCAAGCCTCATGTGATCACTTTGGTAACACTTATAAGACTCATACCCACCAGGAGGAGGAGGAGGAGACCGCCACCACCACCACTAGGAAATGTCTCCAGTAACACGCCCATATAAGACTCCTACCACAACATAAAGACTCCCATAACCTCAGGAACACACTCAGATATATTTCAACCTCTGATAATGTCCCGAGAAATAGATGAACCTCAATTTACATACACAAAAATAGAGCATAAATACGGCAAAGGCGGCGGCCCAGAGTAGCTGTAGCCTACCTGTAGTCTTTGGTTACACAGAGAGAGAGAGAGAGAGAGAGAGAGAGAGAGAGAGAGAGAGAGAGAGAGAGAGAGAGAGAGAGAGAGAGAGAGAGAGAGAGAGAGAGAAGGTGCCAGTGTCCCCGTGGGTAGCATTGCATGTTACACTCTCTTATGGGTTGAGTGCAAGGGCTTGAAATCGTGATCCAAACGGTCTGTACTCTTGAGTTGAAAGTGTAAGTTGAATCAGCGTTGAAATGAAGACTGGGTGAAATGGGAGGCAGGTGTGTTAGGGAGGTGTTGGGGAGGTAAGGGTGTGTAAGGAAGGTGTTAAGGAGGTTGGAGGTGAGGGTGTGTAGGAAGGTATTGGGGAGATGAGGATGTGTAGGGGAAATGAGGGTGTGTAAAGGAGGGAGATAGAGGTAATGTGGTGAGAGTGAGGGAGGGACACGAAGGGAGGGAATGGGAAGCAAGGGGAGAAGGGAGAGACAATATCTATATAGGGAGTAGAGGACTAGAGGGAGTAGGGGAAGGGAGGAGGAGGGGAAGAGGTATCATTAGAGGGAAGAGGAGGTATGAACAGAGGAGTACAGGGAGGAGGTGGTAGGAACAGAGAAGAGGAGGTAAGAACAGGTACAGAGAAGAGGAGGTAGGAAGAGTTCAGGGAAGAGGAGGCAGGTACAGAGAAGAGAAGGTAGGAACAGAGGGTACGAGGAAGAGGAGGTAGGAACAGAAGGAACAACCTCCCCCCTCCCTGCCAGCAACGGGACTCGCACTCCACCCTGTGTCCCCAGGTGACTGACTCCTACTGCTGCCGTTGCCCCCCCCTCCTTCTGTTCCTGCTGCCCCTCTTCCTCCTCCTACTACTGTTGCTACCATTTCTACTTCTGTTGTTTAATCTGTTGCTGCCGTTGCTCCTGTTGGCGATGGTCATTGTGGACCGTCGTGGACTATCATCAGATGTTTCTTATACGTAAATCAAGATCATTGTTACTCACTCTGGAGGATGGTGGCAGTGAGGGTGAGGACCATATGTGACGACGGTGAGGGAGGAGTTCATCACTGGTCCTTCAGCTCCTCACCACAACCTGAGCACATGAATTCCATACGATTTTGCGAAGGCGTATAGTGTGTTACTCAAGACCATACCTAAAGGGAATCGAAAAGCGTTTAGTACGTTTCATTGTTTATTATTATTATTATTATTATTATTATTATTATTATTATTATTATTATTATTATTATTATTATTATTATTATTATTATTATTATTATTAAGAAGGACTTCGCACACCCGTATATACCACTATATTATATCCAGAGTGTAGATTGTCCTGGGTTAAGTTAATATTGCATTCTGCATATGTAACATGCAGTACCAGTATATCTCAGGTTGTGTTGGAAACTGTAATTCTGGGGTGGGTATAGTTATTTGGGTGTAGTGATATACAGTAGGTGGGTGTGGTGATGCAAGTGGGTGTGGTGATGCAGATGGGTGTGGTGGTGGTGGTGGTGCAAGTGGGTGTGATGGTGCAGATGGGTGTGGTGGTGGTGGTGGTAGTGGTGGTGGTGGACGTGGCGATGCAGGTGGGTGACATAGACAATAATGACGTCAAGGGGTGGGTGGGTGGGTGGTGGGTCGAGGTGAGTGTTATTAAACATTACACAACACCGCCATGGATGGATTCTCAACGCATCGTCCGATAACTTTTTCCCATAACCTGGAAATAAGAGAACAAATCATTTACAGTAATATCGGTACAACTTCAGCTACACGTTGGACGATATTTTTGTGTCACCGCTGAAGTGAGTCATTTACGTCCTCAAATTCTCACTTGGGGGGATGGAGGGGGAGCGGGATTTAGGGTAGAAAGCTTTGAGCATCCGGGGCCCATGTTGCACCACTCCGTCACGACCCCTCCCTTGTTGAGTAATATCTTGCATATACCACACAATGCTGGTCTCCAAGGGCTCACGAGGGGCTGTGGTAAGATAAAGGGCTGGGATTGTCTCCGGGAGGGGTGTGGAGGCTGTGGCTGTCTCCAGGAGGGGTGTGGAGGCTGTGGTTGTCTCCAGGAGGGGTGTGGAGGCTGTGGTTGTCTCCATGAAGGGTGTGGAGGCTGTGGTTGTCTCCATGAGGGGTGTGGAGGCTGTGGTTGTCTCCAGGAGGGGTGTGGAGGCTGTGGTTGTCTCCAGGAGGGGTGTGGAGGCTGTGTCCCCAGGAGGGGTGGGAGGCTGTGGTTGTCTCCATGAGGGGTGTGGAGGCTGTGGTTGTCTCCATGAAGGGTGTGGAGGCTGTGGTTGTCTCCATGAGGGGTGTGGAGGCTGTGGTTGTCTCCAGGAAGGGTGTGGAGGCCTTGGTAGATGTAGACAGCACTAACACTTCAGTAAACCATTTCTCTTATTCAGTTCACCGTTTAAATTGATATTCCTCTTTACAGTAATTTGTGTCACCTCGGGGTATATAAAAAGAGTGACCTGTTATTTTTCTGCAGGTAAGTTACGCGTGCTTCCTGATTATCGACAGTTTAAGGACTCAGAAAATATATTGTTTGTTGTGTTTCCAATGGTTCGTGGGTTGAATTGTTTGATGATTGATGACCGTGTCCATGAAACGTTCTCTGAAACGCAGTTGTAGAATAATGGTCCACATACACACACAAGAGGAGACAGTTTGACGTATTCTGAGCAGCTGTATTGTGAGCGTAATGGGAGAAGGATCACGCTCACACTATCATCCCAGTGCAACTAGTCGGGATATTTGCGGTGTAACGTTAACACTCGTCTGAACTTCGCCTGTTGTCACACACACACACACACACACACACACACGTTGAGTTGGCGCTTTTCTACTTATTAATTTATTTCAGGTCTATTCTGGACGAAGACCTTGTCCATTTCTTCATCCAGTTGTGTGACATCAATAGGTACTGCAACAGACGGGTTACGTGGCGCCACCTGTGGGTACATAACTCGATGAAAAACACTTCCCCAAACTTATTCTTTAAAATATAATGAAAATGAGAATATAAAGAATTCTCACCGTTTCCAGCATAACTTTTCTATCCTCTTACAACAAAATAAACTGTGTGATGAAAATATGTTTGTGTCTGTCTACTCTTGTGATGTCGATAACTGCCTCATTGCTATCGACAACTTCATAAATTTTGCTATATTGATCCTTTGGCACAATATCCTAGACAGTATTGGATATCAGCTGGAGGCGACCCTCTGTGACCACCGCGTGTGTCCGTCACTTCACTAGACACAGTGTTGTCAACAAAGGTGTACAGCACTTCATTATTTGCTTTAGTGATCAGTAATGAACGTGACGCGGGCGAGCCTGTCTTATACTTACATAATCCAAGTACATGTGTGTATTATACATATAACGCCCACACACTCAGCCTCGGCGAAGTAAGTCAGCAAGGCGGTCAGCCCACACACTACTACTGTACCTCCTCCTCCATCTCTTCAAACTCATCATTATATATTCTCTTCTTCAACCACTAATCCCCTTACACTTCCTCTCCCCCGCAAGAAAAAACTGATGTAAGCGTCCTTGAGCATGGGAGGGGGGGGGAGTAATTACTAAGGAACGAAGCAGGGCTTACCCAAGGGACGACTCTTGCTGCAGGCCGGGAGAATTTTTCAGTCAGTCAGTCAGGAAAAGCTTTCATGGAGTTGCGTTCTTGGTTTTTATATATTCTCCAATTAATAAGAAATACAAAAACAAATTACGTCTTTGTCTCATCACGACCATGGCATTTTCACTCGTGTGGTCGCTCGAGAAGGTCAATGTCACTGACCGCCTAAAATCAATGACATCAGAGACGTTCCCGACGTTCATCAAATTTTCATTTAAAACAAAATACATCGTGCTTTTAAAATTGACTTCTACATGTAGTCTTATCGTCTTCGTTTAAACAAAAATAGACGGAAAATTACATATATGAAGATGCATGATGGGTCTTGCATCAAAGTCAGTAGTCTTCCGGCTGATAAGTAACAGAGTAGAATTGTGCTCTTGAGTGTTCCGGTTCGTGTGTTCATCCACGTTAATATCAATGGGTTCCGATCATTATTTTCACAAATGATGACCCGATTACTATCACATTGAAAATACAGATTTGTTCTGTGCGTTCATAGTTCAGTCATTTTTAAGCTGTACTACTGGCCTCGAATAAGTGAAGGCCTGAGTCGAGGCTGAGGCACCGCCAACAACAGACCCATCTAGTTTATCATGGCTGCCACTAAACACTGGTAAGTTCCCCCCCTGACGTCATATAGTATTTCCTTCCCATTTATTAAAATCCATCACCGTTTGGTCGAGGTATAGTGTTCACAACTCCCGAACGAACGCGAGGAAGGAAAGTAGGCTTCTGTCTCCAGGACGACGGTGGACAGTAGTGTGGATGTGATACTTTAATCTAAGTAGTTTATCTGTCTATCAAGGACCAAATCTCTTGTGATTCCTGACCGGTGACGAGAAGACAGAGAGAGGGTTGACATAAGAGGGAGGGGGGGACTCATTCAGAGAGATTTAGTATGATTCAGGTGGGACTTGGATGTCATTTAAGGGACTTCCGTGACTCAAAGGATGGACATGATGACTCACTGAACTCAATAAAAGAGACTCGATGATTCAGAGAGTTTGTGACTCTATGTGACTCAGTATAAATTAAGGGACTTATGATAAATTTCAGTTTATGTAATAACGTATATGCACTCATAATATCTAACAGGGACTCATTGGACCCAAGAAAGAGCTCGGTGATTGGGGGGAGGAGGTTATATGACCCAGAGGGACTCGATGTGACTTAAGAGGACTCATTGACTCAAAGTATTCGGTCACTCTGCAAGGACTTAACTCTCAGGACCTGGTCTAATTTGAAGGGACTTTATGACTTAAGGACCTAGTGAGAGTCGGGGTGACTATGGTCCAAGAATAAGAAGTATATAAAATTAAACGCGGGATAACGGATGATCAAACACCCCAGCTTATTTCTCATGATGATTAAATACCTTAACGCTAACGTAACCTAACAACCAAACCCATTTAACCAACAAACCATCTAACCTAACTTAACCTAATATAACCTAAACTAGTCTAACCTATAACCTAACCTAACCCAACCCCCAGGTAACGTAAAGAGTATTTAAGACCATGAGAACTAACCTGGGGTGTCTAAACTTCAGGTGATCCCAAACCTGTACCAACACCTACCTCTGTGACATCAGGAACTTGTGGGGGGGGGAGGGGAGAGTCACTTAGCTGGGAGGGGAACGGAGGGGTGAGAACGAGGGAGGGAGAACTGGAGGATAAGGGAACACGGGGAGAGAGGGTAGGGGAGAGGGGGTGGGGGGGCAGAGACAAAATCCCACCTAACCAGACGTAATCAACAGGTATTGGGACAGGAACTTGAGCCGATAGGATTTTATGGACTTGATTATTCTGGTGGTGGAATTATGTCCAGGGGATATTGTCCGGATTTTGTGTCCGTACACCTGGAGCAGATGGGGGGGGGTAAAGTAGTAGGCTGTCTAGGAGTTGGATGTGTAACGGAACCGAGATGAGTCAGGGGGTGGGAGGCGAAGGAGAGAGGAAGATGAGTCAAGTGGGGAGGAGAAAGGAGGATGGAGGAACCAAGGTGTGTGTGGGGGAGGGGGGAGGTGACGGGTTAAGGTGCGTGTGTAGTGGGAGCCTGGGGGAGATCCACGTTGTATATATACAGTAAACGTTTGTTAATAACAAACAGCACTGGTGCAGGACGGTTCACCTACGAGCAGTTAAAACGTTGCGTTATAAAGCAAACTACAGGGTGACTAACGTACCCGCGGGAAATTTGAATATTTTGCGCTGTAGTACAGTATCGTCATAACGTATTGCTAGCCTGTAGGCAACTGTATATCTTGTGTAGGGGCGACAGCTCGCCTCCAGAGAGGATTACAAAGATACCAGTTTGAGGATCAATAAAAAGGGGATTATCCTCGCACGTAATGGATGGAATCAGGGGAAGATTAATCAAGGTGAGAGAGGGGTGCTACCGGCGGACATGTGAGGCTTCGGGGAGCTGCCACGTGTTCCTCCCTGTTGCCACGTGCTCCCCTATCAGACGCGTGCAAGCTGATCACCATAACAAAACAAAATACACGCGTGCGGATAAGCAATCACAATGATGTCTTGTAATTTACGAGCCTCTGGTGACACAGAGCAGTGGTGAGGCGGGGAGATAGACACGTGTTTGAGGTTTGTTAAGTAGAAAAGGTGCGGTGGTGTAGCCTGATAGTGAGTCATGCTCCTTCTTTCCGCATGCTGTACGATGCCATGCAGTCGTCTAACCTCACGCAAACACACACACACACACACACACACATGTATATCAATAGTTCTTAGATAACTTGTTTATTCACTTTTTTTACGCTACATTTCCTACACAGAGCTTATGTTTATACACCGTACACCCACCCCCATATACAGTAGTGTATTGTAAATATATCATGTAGCGCTCTTCTTAATATATCTCATATTTTGGTGGGTTTAATTAACGATTCCTTGATTATTATTACTATTTAAACACACAGATTCCCACAAATAAAGTTTTACACACAAACGCACGCCACGATACACCGATACCTACACTGTGTATTTTCCTATGCAAGAAACTGTGACTCATCGTAAATTATCATTCTAAAAGGAACTATTTATCATACAGCGCCGCCAAGGTTGTGGCACCAGAGAAAACTAAACCACCTACCTTAACACGGTCAACGGTTATAGTGGGCAAAATTAATAGAAGACTAAGGATTTTGTCCACTGTTTTTTGTGACGGGGAAGTTTTGTCCGCCAGGATGTTGTTTGCTTTAACTTTCTTCGGGGGAACTTTTCCGCAGAGATATTGTCCATTGGGGAAGTGATTGGCAGAATTTTATACGGTGGCATTGTGTCCAGTAGCAGTAGGGGAGCTGTCCAGGAGGATGTTGTTTAGGGGAATTTGTCCGTTGTACACTGTCCAAGCTGTGGTGGTGGTGTGTGGCATGTGTGGGTGACGTCACGGCAACAGGTGTGAGCTAAATTACAAGTGTGTGTGTGTGTTGGTGTGGCACCTGTCGTTCGATTAGTGTTCACTTTCCGTGTGCTGTGGCATCTCCAGCCTCTGCTTTCTCCCCTCCACCGCCAGTTTATACTGTTTATCCTTAACTGATCCTGAAACAAAATGAATTGCCTAATAGCTGACTATAAAAAGATCAGTGATGTAATAATTAATTCAAGAGAATAACCTGTAGTCTGGTGCAACGTTAAGAGGAAGTTTATTTATACGTCAGTGGCCGCACGCAATACCTTCACCTACTACTGTACCTCCTAAGTACATAATATCTTATACTGGCTCTGATGAAGAAAATAAAGCTTGCGAAGTTATTGATTCAGAAGAAAATTCTGTCGAGTGAAAATCGTCAGGATATCGCCATCCACTTCCTCTGTACTGTATGTCTACTGATCTACCAGGAAAAACACACATTACCGATTGATTCATGGGGAAATAATGTAGTGAGGAAGTGTGTTGCTTAAGCAAGAGCAGTGGGCGGGGTTTCTACCTCTGTTACATCCCATGTCCTGGAAAGATTTCGGAGAAAAATCTCAGTAATCACTTAAGTAGGAAATGTTTGTCAGGTAGGTGGTGAGTGAGAAATTGAAAACACGCATTCACCTGTAACTCTTTTATAAGACAGTGTAAAATGATTAATAACCTACTTAACAATTCAACGGCAAAAATATCCTAGTAGTTGTGGCTTGAGTGTGTGTAGGGTCAGTGAGCGAGAAATTGGAATCGTTACATTTGTTGATAGGGAATTGTGGTTGTGGGGCGTCCTAGTGTTCATTGATGGCGCGTTAACATCTTACCTGTGGACTTTTCAGTAACATTAAACGTTTTTAACTCTGAACATATCAGCTCCGCAGCGTTTTTAAAAGCCTTGACGATTTAGCCATGGAAGATTTAGTCTAATTCATTTCCTAACTTAATCAAGCCTAGCCTAGACGAAACTAACCAAACTCCACCTAAACTACATAACCCAACCAATAATTACCAAACCTGACCTAACCTAACTACCTAATCAAATCACTTTCGAGTATTTAAGATAGAAATGTTCATCCAGGGTTATGATAAGACTAGCATGTGTATTTATCCGCGGTGGATCGTGATGTAGTAACAGTGTAGCCAACTTCAGACACATTCCCTCGGCAATATACTAATGGAGTTTTCGCATCACGGCACAGGGGAGGTTTGCCAATAAGGTGCCTGGTAACTGTGGATCTCGCCAGGCTTTAGTAGTGCTGATGTGATGCAAGTATTGGTGAATGTCTTGTGTAATTGTAAAGGTATTTTTTTTTAAGTGTTGTTCGTGATGACTTTATAGTTAGTGAATATCTAAAGGCTTTCAAGGTGATGTTTTGTGTTGAGTAAAGTTGTGACGTGCATTGTGCAGGTGAAAAGCGAATACGTACCGATTATGTAAATACCACGTAATGTAGCGTTTTTAAGTGTATGTGAACGCTGCTTGAATGTAGGAAAACAGCATAAAGTGTAAGTGAACACCACAATATAAGTGACTGCGATTTAAGATAAAATTTTTAAAGTAAGTGAACCCCTTGAAGTATAATTGAACATCAGTGTAAGAGAAAAGCATAAAATTTAAGGGAATAACTGAACACTTTAATTTAGAACTGTGAATATTGAAGAGTTCACGGTATGTCGGTATCATGTAAGTGTGAAGCGAGAATACTAAATAAACGTAAACACCGTGTAATGTAAGTGTAAAAGCTGTGTAAGTGTCATTGTGAGAACTGTGTAAGTGTTAGTGTGAGTGCATAAGCGCGAGTGCTGTGTAAATGTAAGAGCTGTGTAAATGTGAGTTGTGTAAGCGTCAGTGTGAGTGATGTGTAAGTGTGAGTGATGTGTAAGTGTGAGTGATGTGTAAGTGTGAGAGGTGTGTAAGTGTGAGTGCTGTGTAAGTGTGAGAAGTGTGTATGCATCACTATTAGAGCTTTGTAAGAGCGGAATAAGTGTGAGGGGAGGGAAGGAGGGGGGGGCGTGGGAACCGGATGTGGTATCAGTTATGACTCACGTAACAAGTGAGTTTTGACCGTCCAATTGCGTCTGTCTGTGTCTCATTTACACACTCAGGATTATCCCTCACACCCCCCCCCCTTCCCTCTGTTTCCTCGAGCATTGCCAGGACACCGTAACGCCCCCTTTTTTTCAGAATTTCTTTTGGATACCGTCAAGGTTATCTCTCTCTATCTCTCTCTCTCTCTCTCTCTCAGGTCTGTAGGGCAGGACACCTTGGCGTCCATTTTTGCATGGTTCCGTGTACGAACACCCACCAAGATCAACCTCATCCCCCCCTTCCCCTTTGTTTATCAGGGCACCTTAACTTCTTCACAATGCCTCGTATGAACACCCAAAGGTGCAGCATTTCCTCCAACCCTTCGTCACCGTTACTCTCGACTCACATGGTCACACCAAATCCACTTCCATGTTTGTGTCTCCCCGACCACCGAAGTCCTTCACATTGCCTCATCTATACTTCCTGTACGCCCACGCTTCATTTATCACTCTTACATGGACGCCCAGAAGGCCTGTATGTCAGTCACACCCAAGGTCTTCATACAAGCAGAGGCATCACTTCATAGAAAAACCCCACACGTCAGTTCTTAATGATATCATACACTGGCAACACTTTATACTAACACACACAGTATACATAAATAACAGCCCAAATAACTGGTCCCCAATTTCAATATAGCCCCCTGCCCTCATTTTGTATATAAAATTCCAAAAGTATTTTAACAATTTACCTATTAAATAACTGGGACGTTCACAGACGCACGGTCGCATGAGAATTGTATTGCACCCGACTGTATCATAACCCACGTAATTGGTCACAATTTTTCCAGCACAATGGCCCTTATCCAACTCAGTTATTGGAAATACTTGCATTGTGTTTCAGAATACCACAGAGCGCCTCGCATAGTTAACCTGTCGTTTAAAGCTTACATTAGTTTTTTTTTAACCCATTTCCTGCCTGTGTTATGTTCATGTAGACCTTAAAGCACCTCCAGCAGTGTCACCCAGGCTCTTCTTGGTAGAGCATATCTCTCTCTCTCTCTCTCTCTCTCTCTCTCTCTCTCTCTGTTTTCTAGTCGTTATTGGATATTATCTTCGTGTACCATAACTCTTTGAAGATGAGGTCAAGTGATATTTTCTTTCCTTTATTACACTTTCATCCAAGACACCTCATAAACTTCACCAGATTAAATGTAGTGTGATGTGTTTATTCCTTCATTGTGTCACTTCTAACTTTACCGCCTTGTAAAAAAATATTCACAGGTGTATAGATTAGATAATGCCCACACTGTCTCATTCATTGCTTCATCCATTGAACTGCAAAGATAAAGTCATGAGAGGTGAACTCACTCATCACTACACTGTCATTTGTTCAAGAAGAGTTCATGACAGTTGCACTCTGATGGAACTCGTATTTTACCTCACTAATCCGTACACCCAGAGGCATTCATTGAAATCCCACTGGTGCCATCAATTAAACTGAACATAAACAAAACTCATACTATGACCCGTTCATTGCTGGACCCCTAGAGGTATGGCTTCATATCCCAGTGTTGTGCTGGTTTACATTTCATTTAAAGAGAAGCTGTGCAGTAACTTAGTGGTCACTACACCACGAGACTCAGATTCTCGTATCCTACAACTGCCACCATCCAAAGCAAAGATAAACAGAACATGCACTCATTACCACACCCTGTAACCTGCGGAGGGAAATCACGACAGGAGAGTCATTAATGGTGCAGGTATGGCAACATATTACCTACTAAAGCCCAGTATAGATGAGGCCGAGGGTTATTGGACATCAGTCATTGAGGCACCGTTACAGCAGGCCCCTGAACATTACTCACTGAAACCCTCTATAGATGATGTTGGTGGTTGTTGTACATAAGCCATCAACCACTGAACCCCTGGAGAGCTGTGGTCGATAGTTGAGTTACACTGAACACCAGTACATATGGAAGTAGTGGGCTCGTATAAACATCTAAACTTCGGTATTGGTTGTGCAAACACCTCACTAATCTCCTATGCTTGTGGAGCAATGTATGAACTCCTGTCGGTTTTAAAACACTTTAACCCACTGAACCTCTAATGTTGTTACTGATACTCATTAACCCACTGAACCCTCGCACACAACCTCATCTCGTGTTACTCACGTACGGTGTACAGAGCGTGTTGTTGTGTACATGACAGGAACCTATACTTTCCTTCCTGTCTCTCGTGCTACTTTTGTTGCGTGAGGCATCTCGAAGACACAATGCACTCTCTCTCTCTCTCTCTCTCTCTCTCTCTCTCTCTCTCTCTCTCAGATCAAACGTGATTCATTATCGGCATCTTCACAAGCTATAAGTTGTGTTTACGGTCCATGTCTTATTAGTGTAGTCGACCACAACACCGCTATAATCAGGCCACCACCCGTCGCAGTAGTCACCTTTCCTCCTGTTTGGCCCGTTACCTACAATAGCTCCAGCAATTGTTAATTCAGACAAACGACGTCGCTCACGATACAGTAACAGAGGGGGGAGGGGGGGGTTGAAAGCTCGATCGTCTGAAATAATTGTTTGACCCCACGACCCGTGATCTTGACACCGGCGGTGAAAGTTCAGAGCTGTCGTCTGACGCACGCTTGACCCCGCTGCTCTCCTCCCGGAAACTCTAGTGTCGTTAATCATCTAACTGCATGCAACCCCCCTCTACAGGTGAGCTAGGAGGAGATAGTAGTAGTAGTAGTAGTAGTAGTAGTAGTAGTAGTTCTTCTTGTTCTTGCTGTTTGTTTCCGTTTCAGTGGAGGAGAAAAAGTTGGAAGTGAAGAGAAGATAGGAAGGTATTAATTGGGGGAGGAAGGTAAAATAGAAGTGGCAGTAGTGATGAAGGGGGAGGAAGAGGTCGAACCGGAGGGAGGGGGAAATTACCAGTGGATGGGGGGAGGGAAGTATCAGTTGAGGGAGGGAGTAAAACAGTAGTGGAGGAAAGAGGTAGGCAAAGCTATCACATGGAGGAGGAGGAGGGAGGAAGTAGTCGAGGAGGAAAGGGGTTACCATCTTGGAACAATGGGTCGGGATTTTGTTTCCAATTGTAGTAAGTATTAGGAGGATGTCATTACTACCACCCCATTTCCCATTATTATTAGACTACCCCCATTTCATAGACTCCCCCCATTACGTGTTAGACTCCTTCATTAATTGACAGGCTCCCCCATTACACGAAACACTCCCCCATTACCCATTACACGAAACATTTTCCCATTACACAAAAACATTCCCCATTACCCATTACACGAAACATTTCCCCATTACACGAAACACTCCCCCATTACACGAAACACTTCCCCGTTACATGAAACACTCCTCCATTACTCCTCCCCATTGTTCTCTCTCAGCTTAGACGGAAATGACAATTCTTTCCCAGGAAATACAAATACGTTTTTATTTTGCTATTATGTATTTATTGTTTTTCTATTATTATTATTATTATTATTATTATTATTATTGTTATTATTATTGTTATTCTTGTTATTTTCCCTTCACTGTTGTGTCATAACGGGAAATGACTGCTTCTCCTTGCTTGTCTGTCTGTCTGTGTCTGTGTAAATTGTATATGTTAACTCTTTCCCTTTGTGTTGGTATTTTTTTTTTTTTTTATTTGGTGTTTTTGGGAATTTATGCATTTTCTCTTTTATCCGTTTTTGTTATTTACTTATTTTTTTCATGTAATTATAATTTTTCTTAATTCGTTTTCTTGTTTAATTTTTATTTTGTGTTAGGTTTTTGGGAAGTAGTCTTCAGGTGCTAGTAGTGGTAGAGTAGTAATAGTAAAAGTATTAGTAGTAGTAAAAGTAGTAGTAGCAATAAAAGTAGTAGTTGTAGTAGTAGTAGTAGACATTCATTAGTAGTACACCATGTTACAACAGGCTATATAGTGAGTCATAAGACGCCCTTTGGTGAGTAATAAGATGCTATACCAAGTCTCGTGAGACCATAATTAAGTCACCAGGTACGTTAAGCGTTACTGTAATATTTATATTTGTGTCTTGGGGGAGTGTTGCCGTTTCTTGTCTTCTTCGAGAGACGACTAGACAAGCATTGGTCAGATCAGGATGTCGTGTTGCACCGAGTTGTGAATGCTCGCTGTATAGGCCACTCGGTAGCCCGTTCACCCTGGTACAGGTTAAGGTAATACAAGCTGATGAAGAACTGGACGCACTGGTCTTCACTCTCTCATCCAGAAGGAACCTGAATGAGTGAGTCATGTACGCATGTATATTGTGTGTATGTATGTATGTATGTACGTATGTATGTATGTATCTTATATGTACACTTATACGTCAAATGCACATTCCACTTTCCTGGAACTTTCAAAGTACGGTGTGTGTGTGTGTGTGTGTGTGTGTGTGTGTGTGTGTGTGTGTGCGATGTTAGTGGCAGTGCGTAGTAAGCATCGTGGAGAGTGTGGAGAAGTGCAGAGGGCATGGCTTTGTGTGTGTGTGGGGGGGGGTCTGAAGTGCGTGGTGTTTGTGTGTCTTTGTTTGTCTGTTTAGAGTGTGCTGGATGAATAGTCTGTGTGTATGGTGTGTGCGTATATATATATATATATATATATATATATATATATATATATATATATATATATATATATATTGTGTGTGTTTGTTTACTTCGTTGTCTACAATATGCGTGGTGTCGTAGCATGTGTTAGCGCGTAGGTTGTACGTGTTGAGAGTGTGCGCAGGTACCAAGGTGTGTGTGTGTGTGTGTGTGTGTGCGTGCACGGTAGAGCCAAGAGTTCCGTTGTGGCCCGAGGCTATGCGTTAACCCGGCTAACATACGCTCAACAACTGCCCCGTTCACCTCCACACAAACCTTCACCTCAGCGTACGACACCTTCAGCCTAAAGGTTCTCAGGGGCTTCCTTCGTTAACTCATATCGCTGAGAGAGAGTTGTAAGTTACGGTCGAGTCTCAGCGGTATGTCAACGGTATTTAGGCCATCATCTTTGTGTCGTAGTTCCAGTGTGGCCGTTTTTACAGTGATGTGATGCCACTCAGTCAGTCAGCGGGAAGGTTTTCAGCATGCTTTCATCTCAGACCAAGAGACCAGGTTTTTAGTGAGTTTATACTGACGGTTAATTTCTGACACACACACACACACACACACACACACACAGGTTTTGTGGAGAGGTAACCATACATAAACAATGAAGCCAAGTTTTACACGGACCAGTAAAGGTCACTCTCCACCAGCAACAAAAGGTCACTCTTCTTGAGCTGATGTTCTTACTGTTGGGCCTTGGTGAAGATGAGTGAATGTTATACTCTCACTGTGGGACACTAACAAGGTCGGCACTTTGGACATATGGGGTAATGATACCTTAATTGTTATGTAAAAATCGAAGGTAAAATTTCTTTCTCTTTTTCTCTCTTCTCTTTTGTTTTTAGGGAATGATAAATATGTCTTCATGTAGAGGATCCTTGTATTATGATTTAGAGAATCTGGCCTTGATTTGTGATACTTGTATGTATAGTCTATATGTAACCTGTGAGGGGCAACGATACTGACGGGGAACCTACTTAAGCTCCTGTAGGTGCGCCTGGTTCACCATAGATAAAAAAAGATGAAAATATACTTCTTCTTTTACGTGATAGGAGATAGGTTTATATGTTATATTTAAAGAGCTATTGTTTGTAGGTAATTGGAAAGACTCGATAAGGAAGGGAAGTGTGAGGAACGAAGAAAAGGTTGAATAATGTTGAAGTTTAACTGAAAATTGCACAATGTAGCATTTTTATGATAGGGAATTATATATATTATGGCTGAGATTAGGAGGGAGGATGATCATCTGACATGTAGGAGAAGTAGGGAGGAATCGAGAGATTGGTTGTTAATGAGGAGAAGAGATGTATTTTGTCCAACAGCAATAAGTGTGTGTGTGTGTGTGTGTGTGTGTGTGTGTGTGTGTGTGTGTGTGTCCTACCCGTGAGAGCGGGTAGGGTGGGGGCGAACGTGGCTCTTGTAAAGGTCAAAATGTTGTACAGAGGCAGAATATGGACGAGCCCAAGGGTGGAAGCCTTGCTTTATGGATGTAGATTACGTAATGTTAGAAACGTGGTAGATCCAGTTAAAGTAAGACTAAAAATAGTGATGTTGGTGGTTGGTATGGTAGGGTGAGCTGTACTTTGGTTAATTTCCTAGATGAGGATCCAGATGAAAAGGTTGAACATCTTAGAGGGAATGGGACTATGTCTGGGTCCGACGTGGAGAGTGACGTGGTGGGGGAGTCCATCAGGAAGACAACCTTTCCCGGAGTGTGAGCGAACTACAAACTCCACCCGGGATCAGGCCACCGTGAGCACTATGCTAGCACTGCCATTATGCTTTTGCACAGGATATCACTGAGTCGTCACCTTAGCATCATATATCAAGGTCCGATCAAAATAAGTGGAGTAGCCCGCGAGTTGCTGTTTACCTTCTGCATTCCTGAATATACAGTGAGATAAAAGCACATCATTTCGCTCTCAGAATAAAGAATCAAGGTGCAAAATTAACCCTAAAACTACCGTGTCCATATTTACAGCTTTGATTGTACTGTTTCCTGTTCTGTCGTTTGTATCACTCAATAAATTACCTTTAAAGTTCATTCAACTGAAAATTTATATTACCTCTGTCGTGTGATTTCTGGATGCTTTTTTTTTTGCCATTAGAAGTTAGAATTGAATAGTAGCTCCCAGCTTATTTCACCGGATAATAACCACCGTCACACAACTTAGGTTATTATTTAAGTTAGGTTAGGTTAGGCTAGCGTAATTTAGACTAGATTAGTTTAGGTTACACTAAGTTAGTTTAGGTAAGCTTGCATTAGGTCAGTTTAAGTTATATTAGGTTAACTTATGCTAGGTTAGGTTAGCGTTAGTGTGTTTAATCTTACGGTCGCTGGGGTGGAGATAATCGTCACATGATCCATAATATAACTCATATTCATACAAAGCGTCTATATCCCTTTAATGTGATGTTCTTACACAGATCTCAACAGATATACAGTATTTAAACTTTAACAATCACTAATCTATACAGAATATAAAGGTTGCATCACTTCTTAGGTTTTCCACTCTCATCCATTTTCTGTGTGGGAGAGAGGAGTTTCCCGCCCTGTAGTTAGACACACCCAGACACAGTTATATACAGTATGCAGTCAAACATAATCACACCTGCTTATGTGCAGCTAAGTATAGACACGCTCAAGTTTTTATTTTCTTCATTTGTTTATAAAATGTTCCACTCGCATAGTCAGACATTAACATTAACGAGACAGACATACAAACACAGACAGACAGAAAGCAGAAGCAGTAAGAACAGGACTGAATTAGAATATCTCACTGAGGTTGCTCATCACTTGCTTTGTCCCCCCCCCCCCCGATATAACGGTGCCTTCTCATGTTAACTGTAGTCCTGGAGGTGGTGACAACCCTTCTGTTTCCTCTCATTGTCGTGGATGAAAGCTGTTTGCTCCATCATAGCCTTGAGGCGATGATTGTGACCTGTGTCGTAACCTTGGAGTGTCGATCTTACTCTTCTGCGATGGTGGTTCTGACCCACTCCTTTGAGATGCTCACAGTAGGTGATTTATTCCTTTGTTTTAGCTTGGAGGTGACGATTCTGACCGTCTTTCTCTCTGAAGGTGGCAGACCCCTACCACTGCCATGGCCTTGGAGGTGACAGTCCCCTATACCTGTCATGGCCTTGAAGCGAAGATTTCGCCATCACACCACATATTGTGACGACCTCTAGATGGGCAGGAGAGAGCAGGTGGGCTGTCAAGAGAAGCTGTGAGGCTCCACAGGTAGAGGATGGGAAGGAAGCAATTATACCTAAGTAGGTACACCTGGCCTCCGCGTCCCGTCCCTTGGTTCACGATCCTCCGACCCATCCACCGCCCCTGGTCCACGCCTCTTTCCTGTGTCCCTCAACCAAGAGGTAGCTTAGCATCCTCCCCTCCTACCAGACTCACACGGTCATCTTTGCTCTGACAGTCGCACGCATTACTTACATGACCTTCTCAACCATATCGTACCATTGTTATTCGTGCGAGCAAGGGTATTTGCACACGGCAGCAAGGACACTTTCCGACGCTGTGTCTTATACTTATATTAATATGTGGGTATTTGGAAGGTGTCTCTAGCGTATATGGAGGAGTGAAGATATATGCTTGGATATGACTCCTCTTTCCACTGTAACTTGTACTAATATCTTCCTGCTTGGTAATAATTTTTATCCGCGAGGTTAAAGGATTTATCATGAACTTGGCGCGCGTGAAATTACCTTCCACGGAGAGTATTCCATCCTCATTTTGACCCGCAACTTGAATCCCTTGTTCTCCATTATAGTGTGCTGACAGGGACGCCATCTGCCAGATAGACAACAGTAAAACTTTGACCAAGCTTGTTTCCTGCATTAATGTATTTAAATATACATTGTGGGTTTAAACGTCCTGGGAACCTGACCATCGACTTCATGTTTACGCCCTGAGCTTAAACATGCCAGGATAATCCCGTTGGAGACTTTGCATATGTAGAGAGTGTTGGCCAATGTTTGCTGCTAAATATAGTATACTCTTACAATCACAAATATGAATCTGGGGGAAATACATGGATGTACTCGTTGTTCCTGCTCAGAGTTGACTGACTAGATTGGTGGATGGAAAACTCTTTGGCGGATACTGAATTGTCAAAGATTCCTATGTCATTTTTTCGTGCAATTGGGGATAGGATAAAAGTACTTACATACTTTAGGCATCGGTTGTGCCGGTTACATTAAACTAGTTCGATTAGTTCTCACATCTCTACTCTGTTGGAAAAATTAACGTACGAACCTTCGAGAATCCAGGACCTTGTTGGTTAAGCTTCGGATTTTTGGATCTATTGATGGTCGACGTAAACAGAAAACAGCTGTCCAGTCTACCATGGAGGGAATGGGGTGAGAACGGTAGAATAGGGATAAAGAGGATAATAGTAGGACAAACAAGCAGCGGGTTAGTGAGAGGAGAGAGGGAGGGAGGGAGGGAGATGCTACTGTGGTGTGATTCTTGTGATGGATTACCGCCACCACCACCTGTCACGGATCACATTATCTTGACTCTCCTCCTGCTACCATCACCACAACTACCATTGCCACCCTCATTACTACCATCCACACTCCTACAACATCCATTACAACTACCCTTCCACTACCGTCCACACCCTTCCATTACCTTCCACAACCTTCCACTGCCTTCCACACCCTTCCACTACCTTCCACACCCTTACCACAACCACTTCCGCCCACACTCTTCCCACTACCACCACATAACTGGTCGAACAACAATCTTTGCAAGTGATGAACTACAAGTGCAGACGCCCTCCCTTCCCCCTTCTATGCCTCCTCCCACGGTGTTAGGTTGGGTGTGGAGCCTCACCCACCCCTCTCACAACACTATTCCCGCCCACCTCACCCACCCCTCTCACAACACTATTCCCGCCCACCTCACCCACCCACCCCGCCTACTCTAGCGATAGTTCCCACATGTATTGTCAGTTTCCGCTGGTGTGTGCTGCTGGCAACGGTCTCCATCCACCTTCCCTCCCGTTATCCTCACCCACCCACGCACACTGTCCCTCCCATCCACACAGTAGTAGGCAGCTACCAAACAGGGAGGTACTACCGCCTATGAAGAAATTGGAAGCATAATGTATTGTCTAATGGTTGACCCTGCTGCCATATGGCATCACGAAAATTATGACCAAGTCCCAGGTTGCTGATCTGACTTTCTGCCTTACTTACACGCAATTGTAGGGTCTCAATTGTTTCTCTTACTATTGACAACACAACAAACATATATTGTTTCTCACTTTTCATTTTTGTGTTTGTGGTTCTTAATTATTATTATTATTATCTTTAATAGTTTATTAATTTGTATTATAAATTTTATTTACTATGAATTATTATTATTATTATTATTATTATTATTATTATTATTATTATTATTATTATTATTACCCCCCAGGCCCCGATGTGGGTCAGTGACCTGTGCCCAGGTGGGCTAATCCCCGTAAAAAAAAAAAAAACCACTCCCTCTCCCACCCACGCAATGTACCCCTAGTAGGTTCTTCGCTCACCTAACTGGCACTAGGAGAAAGGAATCCCCTGAAGAATAGCCTCCTGCTTATTTCACCTAAAGATAAAACACGCTAACCTAACCTAACCCAACCCCCTAGGTAGTGTTAGGATGTCTAATCATAAAGTAAAATAAGCAGGGGGTTAATCTTCATGTGATCCTGAGAATTTGTCCTGCGATCGCACGTTATGTACAGAACAATGTAAAATATAAACTCCACACAAATTGTACTGAAGAATCTGTGGCTCTCAAAGTTTCCTCTGGCTTTTCTCTCAGGAAGTGAAGATATTAAAACACATCCTATTCACTTTTAGGTCACGGTACCAAGTTGATGGCTAGTAAGATATCGATATTGTGCCCAGCCTTAACCGGAGACCGATATGATCTCAAACTCGTCATCCATGATTAAGGATACAAAAAAAAAAGTAAGAACTTTTAGGAGACGTGGATAAGGCGGGGAGGTCAGGACGGGGTGCAAGATACCGCGGAACGTGTGCCATCATCTGGATACAATGACTCGGACGTGGCGGCACAAAATATGAATCTCAAATGTAAATCAATGTCTGGATTCTGATATTCGAATGTTGATTTACTCCCGTGACCAAGAACAAGCTGAAGAACATAACGAGTCTCGATGGAGCCTCAAATTAATTTCAAGGCTGCTTTGAGTTGTATGTGAACCATCGGGTACCGGATGGTCTACTACATTGCCAGTTACAGGAATGTCTTTACTTACGATATTTTATGAATCTTGGCCCGGGTATAAAGGGGAGAGTAGCGTCGAGGTGCGGGATTCCCATACCCGACAAATTGCGTTTCAAATAAACTTGGGCTATGCCTTGTTGTAAATCGTTTTGAAGACGCACACAACGGTAAAATACATTGTGTATATAAATCTGTTACCTGTTCCCCTGCTGCTCTGGTGTGGGGCACAGGTAACGACCGACCAGCCCTAGCCCCCAGCAACCTCTTGTTCAATCAGGGCTACCAACCAAACTTAAGCCAGTCATATTCAGTACCCGCAGTGTTGCTTTTTGGGGAGTTAATTCATATAAAATTACTCAAGAAATACATCTATTTGTTCACCACACAACTTAAGTCATTATTTTAGCATGAATCATATTCTCAGGTAAAGGATATGATAACTTCCAAAACTGATTAAGAGTGGTGGGAGGGACGCTGGAAGGTATCTCCTCCCTCATTACCTCAACTTCCAGGTAACAGTTGCTAACTATCATTTTATTATTTTGATGGATTTATAAGTATAATGAACACATTCTTTTTGTCATACACATATAGGAATAAAGACAGTTAAAATACTGTTCAATGTGTTAAATTTGTTTATGGTTAACGCTAAGAAGAGATTTACATTAGCGTGAGTAAAGATTTAAATGGGTGGGTGGTAGCTGGGCGAGGAGCGTCCCTGCCCGCCAGCCGTTGAATGCGCCAGTCTACCTGAGGCGCGCGCGACGTGAGGACCGCTTGTACCCTCGCTCCCACTGGCTGTGATAGGTTATAGTGATTGTGATGTTGTGATAATACATGTATTTGTCCTCATCCAGTGCGCCCATTCGGTGATATATACTTGCATAACTACGCAGTGTGTGCGTAGAGGGTCGTGTGTTATTGTGAGTGTGACCCACAAGATCGGTGGTAGTGTGAAATCTTGGAATTCGTACGGTGGTGAAGAGACTTCAATAGGCCATGTGCAAGTGTTCCTTTGTGGTGGTGCGGGCTGCCTGCCTGGCCCTACTGGCCTCCACGGGCTTTACTAAACCTCAAGAATACACCGTGGACGATCCTACTGACGGTGATGTTTACAGTAAGTATGGTAGTAACATAGTTGTAGCCATTTAACTCTTTACCGAAACTATACACGTTCGGTTCCTCTCATAACTACCTTAATAGTCTTAATAAATACTGAACTTATTTGATGTTCCATACTTGTGTTCATGTTTTGATGTGAATAAACTACCGGTAATTAGCCGATACATGCTTGTTCATGATAAAATTCAGTCATGTCCTTAAGTACAATATTCACGCTTCTAAACAACATTTCCCTTGTCATACCCAATGGAATTTAAGTATTGAATATGCTATGGATTGGAGGCGTAGAGAGGGAGGTGGTTCGGTTCATAGTATGTTGTTTGAACATAGCAATAGGGGTTGGGTATAAACGGGACTGCCCAGCATGGGCCAATAGGCCCGCTGCAGTTTCCTCCATTCTTATGTTCTTATAAGAACATAAGAAGATAAGGAGTCTGCAATAGGCCGGTTGGCCTGTGCATGGCAGCTCCTGTCCAGAGTTACTACCACTCTCTATCATCCATGAATCTATCTAGCCTCCTTTTAAAACTTTCCAGAGTTCCAGCACTTACTACAAAGTTGCTAAGCTTGTTCCACTCGTCCACCACCCTATTTGTGAACCAGTTCCTTCCTATCTCCCTCCTAAACCTAAACTTATCCAACTTAAATCCGTTGCTACGAGTCCTATCCTGCTCGGATATTATAAGATGCGCCAGTTGTTTGGTTCTAAGAAATAGCTACTTGGGGTAACTTATATTTGCTTCCTGTTCGAAAGGTTATTTCGCTCACTTCTTTCAATGCATTAAATGTTGCAGGTATAAGTTTACTTCGTCATTCTTAAAGGTTTTACAGGTTTGTTTTTCTTTCAGCTACGGTACATTGTTTTAATTTCTTAAGGGGAGATATGATAGAGGTGTACAAGTGGGTAAGTGGGATTAACAAGGGTAAAATGGAAGATGTTCTGAAGCTCAGTAATAACGAAATAACTAGAACAAATGGCTTTAAATTAGATAAATTCCGATTCAGAAAGGATATAGGCAAGCACTGGTTTGGTAATAGAGTTGTGGATATGTGGAATAGGCTACCGAGTGCTATAGTAGGATCGGGGACGCTAGGGAGCTTCAAGACGAAGTTGGATAGGCACATGGAAGTGCTGGGATGGGTGTGAAAGGGATCTGCCCTGTATGGGCCAGTCGGCCTCCTGCAGTATCCCACTTTCTTATGTTTTTATGTTCTTATGTACTATTTTCATGCTTCGCCCTTTTTCTCCTCCCTTTATCGTCCATTTTTGCTACAGGGGCTTTATTATATTTTATCTCAATATATGCTGAGATTGCAAACAAATATTCATTACGTTTATACATTTTAATGGTTGGAATTCTCCTAAAGTTCAAGTAAATGATATTGATACGATTATTTAAGGCAAGGAAGGTACATATTTAAATGTACTGTATGTATAGGATTTTTCGGAAGCAGAATGATGCAAATTAGATCACCATATTTCACCAAATTGGCTGTTTCTTAACTTGTTACACTTCTTCGTTTAGTTTTTAGCGGCTTTTCCACATTATATGGAGTGCCTGTGTACCGGAGGACAACGGGTTAAGTGTATAATACGGCTAATTCTAAACCTGACTGATATAATTTGTATATTTTTAGTATAATTTTATATAATGAGAAGTGTAGGTTGGGTTAACAGTACAGTAGTTTCCTTTAAAATTTTATTTCATTAAGGATTACTGGAGGCCCCAGGTATTTTACTTGCATTGTTATTTACTGAGATAATATTGTTGGGTTAATAACAATGGATTTAAGTATTTTGTCACGACTTGTCCTATCTGTGACCCTAAGCCACATATGAAACATTACTAATTTAATATATCACAAACGAGATATATCTTGTGAAAGGTGGGAACCCGGCAACACAAGTTCTCTCAATGTTATATTCGAGTTAAAAAGTTTTTGTCTTCTGATTTTATTATAGAATATTTTTGAAATCCGCGCGTGCTTATTTGAATCTTGGGAACCGGAAATCACAAGAGTGTAAAATCTCTTGAAGGGGAATGACCTGGGTATAGGTGAGGCTTTGTAAGGTGAGGGGCATGGAGGAGGATGCTGGGGAGACCTGTTGATCACAAAAGGTCTGGGTCGCTGCCTTGAGCACCTTGGCCCAGACTACTGCTTGATCTGCCCCCCGAGATTCGTCTTTGTTGAAAAGTTTATCTTGGCTCTTGAATAAACACGCTTGGTTCATCGTGTTTGTTGAAGAGTTTCTAGGTTCAGGGGTGACTCCTGTGGTTTGGTAGGGACGGCCTCCGTGACCGTGGGCATTCCTGGGTGGTAGTGTTGGCATGCTGCCCACCACCACACCCTCCAGGCACGACGTTAGCTTGTTCACCTCCACCACACTTCACAGCCACCATCCATACCACTTCGCCACAAACCCTACCACGTCATACATATACACTTTTAATTCTATTTTCGATTTGCCAAAGCTTGATTATTAGAGCATATTGCCATTAGGCCAAGGAAATTCATTGATTATACCGTACCGACCATTTCTTGGATAGTTACGACAGTTCCTGGATGATTCAGTAACAACCATATTCCTTCAATAAAAAAATGTACATTTTAACTCACGTATGCCTAGTATATATATATATATATATATATATATATATATATATATATATATATATATATATATATATATATATATATATATACACGTGTGTGTGTGTGTTTTACCTCGCACTGTAACATTGGGCCCATAAAAGATAGTCACACGCGTTTCAATAGACGGGAGGAAATACCGATGTGGCTTCATGAGCTTTCATTCAGGTGGTATTTTTGTGTCACCCTTTCTTATCGAAATCACCTGGAGAAACACAAGATGATCAATGATTCCCAGCACGGCTTCACAAGTGGGCGTTCATGTCTGAGAAATCTATTAATATTATTTTCAACTGTTTTCGAATCCGTCCCCCACGAAATACTAATACGAAAAGTGGAGGCTCGTGAAATTGGAGGAGATATTCTAAACGGATTAGGGCGTGGTTACAGGACAGGAAACAGCGAGTAAGCATTAACGGGGTAACGTTACTAGTGGAGTACCCCAAGGCTCAGTACTTGGACCATTACTTTTTATAATTTACATAAACGACATAGATATAGGCGCAGACAGCAACATAAGTAAATTTGCTGACGTGCAAATTAAATCTGATGGACTTTGCAAAACTTCAGGAAGATCTAAAAAAAAATTCGCATGGTCTGAAATATGACAGGAGAAATTTAATGTGGACAAATGTAACGTACTTAGTATAGATGTAAACTGAGAAACCAGATGAACAACGATGTTATAGAGAAATCCGACTGAGAAACAGAGTCAACAATGTGCATTTGCTCGAAACAAGGCTAACAAAGTACTTGGGTTTATACAAAGAAGCGTTAGTTACAAGACTAGCGAGGTGAGACTTCACTTGGATTATGCAGTTAATTCTGGTCGTCGTACTACGGAATGGATATACACTTAGGATCCCTAGAAAGAATTCAGAGGAGAATGACGAGACTTATCCCGGGCAAACAGAGTATTGGGTTTTATATCTAGAAGTGTAAGTAATAAGAGTGAAGAGGTCTTATTGCAACTATATCATAAGAACATAAGAAAATAAGGAGTCTGCAATAGGCCGGTTGGCCTGTGCATGGCAGCTCCTGTCGAGAGTTACTACCATTCTGTATCATCCATGAATCTATCTAGCCTCCTTTTGAAACTAGTCAGGCCGCACCTCGATTATGCGGTTCAGTTCTGGTGCCCCTATTATAGAATGGATATCAATTCACTAGAGTCGGTGCAGCGAAGTATGACGAAAATGTTTCCGGGACTTAGAAACCTTCCATATCAGGATAGGTTAAAGAAACTTAACTTGCATTCCGTAGAAAGACGAAGAGTGCGGTGAGATTTGATAGAAGTATTTAAGTGGGTGAAAGGAATCAATAAAGAGGATATAGATAAAGTTCTTATAATATCCGAGCAGGATAGGACTCGTAGCAACGGATTTAAGTTGGATAAGTTTAGGTTTAGGAGGGAGATAGGAAGGAACTGGTTCACAAATAGGGTGGTGGACGAGTGGAACAAGCTTAGTAACTTTGTAGTAAGTGCTGGAACGCTGGAAAGTTTTAAAAGGAGGCTAGATAGATTCATGAATGATAGTGGTAGTAACTCTCGACAGGAGCTGCCATGCACAGGCCAACCGGCCTATTGCAGTATGTAAGTAATTCATAAAGTTCTGTATCAGAAATAATCGTCAGGTTTAAGATATCACATTTTTTCTAAAATACGATTTTTTTAGGTATCATTGACAAACAGGTGCTTTTGCCTGATTATTTCCTGGCGAGTTCATGTCTGACTCGGTATATTTGTTCGTTGCGATATCTGGTGTCTTGTTCTATAGACTAATGCCTGGTTAATTGCATTTGTACTCCATCGAATGCCCTTAAAAAGTTTATTGTGCATTAACGGGAGTACAGAAGAATAACTATCAGTCGGACGATGCTTTTATATTCTATGTCAAGAAAACTTAAAGGGTCTGTAAAAAAAAATCTGACTATTCAGCAATCCTGTCTTCCGCCTGGTGAGTTCCGTGACCTGAAGCACGTCTTTTCAAGGGATGTAACTCTACGGGATCGACATGTATATTTTTAATGTCATACACACAAACCAGTGTAATAGCTTACCTTTTTCTCGTGCCTATGCAGTATATGTATGTACGTGCATTTTCGTATTTATTAAAACTTGTTTGTTACCTTTACATCCGTTAAATACAAAATATTAGTGCTTAATTTTTGGTTAACGTAACGAAGATTAAAGTGTTGATTTTTGTGTATGGACGAGCTATTGACTGTTGTAGAAGTAACGAGGTTTATTTTATTAAAAAGGACCATAGACAACGGTGTAAGAAAGTTGAAATTGAAGTGGGGCTACTTGCAATCTGATTTTTTTTATGGAAAACTTGAAGGTACCGGTACCGATATTTAAGTACACTATAAATTCATGTCGACAGAATTTAACAATCTAAACGATTTAGTAGTGTGGTGAATGACTTTGGTGCCGTATATAAATACACCGTTGCAGAAAATACACTACATAAGAACATAGAATACAAGAATGGAGGAAACTGCAGCGGGCCTATTGGCCCATACTGGGCAGTCCCGTTTACACCCAACCCCTATTGCTCATATAAGCATCCAACCTATGTTTGAAGCTATTCAGCGTATTCGAGTTAATGATGATATTTGGTAACTTGTTCCATTCATCCACTACTGTTTCCAAACCAGTGTTTACCTATTTCACGCCTAAATCTAAATTTGTCTAATTTAAAACCATTGTTACGAGTTCACTCCTGGTTGGATAGTTTGAGTAACTTTGTAATGTCCCCTTTGTTTAGCCCTGCCTTCCACTTATACACCTCTTTCAGGTCGCCCCTCGCTCTACGTCTCTCGAGGGAGTGCAAATTAAGATGCTTTAACCTGTCTCTATACTCAAGGTTCCTAATGCCCGGGATTAGTCTTGTCATTCTCCTCTGAATTCTTTCCAAGGATTCTATATCCATTCTGTAATACGGTGACCAGAACTGAACTGCGTAATCCAGGTGTGGTCTCACAAGAGCAAGATACAGTTTTAGGATGACCTCACTAGTCTTGTAACTAACACTCCTTTGTATGAACCCAAGTACTTTATTAGCCTTGTTACGAGCAAAAACACATTGTTTACTTGGCTTAAGGTTCCTACTTATCATTACTCCTAAATCTCTCTCGCAGTCGGATTTCTCTATGGCATCGTTGTTCATCTGGTATCTGGTTTCCCTGTTTACATCTATACTGAGTACTTTACATTTGTCCACGTTGAATTTCATCTGCCATTTTTCAGACCATTCGAAAAATTTGTTTAGATCTTCCTGTAGTTTTGCGGAGTCCTCGTCAGATTTAATAACACGTCCTATTTTAGTGTCATCAGCAAATTTGCTTATGTTGCTGTCTATGCCGATATCTATGTCGTTTATGTATATAATAAATAATAATGGTCCAAGTACTGAGCCTTGGGGAACTCCACTTGTGACGTTGCTCCAATGGGACTTAGTGCCATTAATGCTCACTCTCTGTTTCCTGTCCTGTAACCACGCCCTAATCCATTTAAGGATATTACCTTTGATGCCATGTGCTTCTACCTTTCTAATTAGTCTTTCGTGGGGGACTCTGTCGAAGGCTTTGCTAAAGTCGAGATATACCACATCATAATTGTGCCCCTCGTCCACCGATTCGAAAACTGATGAAAAGAATGTTAATAGATTAGTTAGACATGAACGTCCGCTTGTGAAGCCATGCTGGGAATCATTGATCAATCTGTGCTTCTCCAGGTGATTTCGAATAGAGTTTGAAATGATTGCTTCCAGTAATTTGCCTACTATTGATGTTAGACTGATTGGGCGGTAGTTAGAGGATAGTGATCTATCCCCCTTCTTGAAAATCGGTATTACATTCGCTATCCTCCAGGATTCTGGTACTACACCTGTTTTTAAGGACATGTTAAACAACTTTGCTAAGGGCATACTAAGCTCTTTCTTACATTCCTTTAATACTCTGGCAAATATCTCATCGGGACCAGGTGACTTATTAGGCTTTAGTTTGTCTATTTGCTTACTAACATCGTTACTAGTCACTACTATCTCGCTTAATTTGTTTTCTTCACTATCTCTGAATAGAGTCGGTGCCCCGGGTATCATGTTTAAATTTTCGGTGGTGAAAACTGTTGAAAAATATTTATTCAAATTATTGCTCATTTCTCTGTCGTTATCAGTGAGCTCGCCGGTATATGACCGTATTGGTCCAATCTTTTCTCGTGTTTTAGTTTGATACATTTGGTAGAGTCCTTTGGGGTTTGTCTTCGCCTCCCTTGCTATCCTTACCCCATTATTCCTCTTGGCTTTCCTTATCTCGGTTTTAACCCTGCTCGCCAATACCCTATAATAATCCCGGAGGTAAATTTCGCCACGATTTATCCTTCTACCTATAGCCTTCCTTTGGCCAATGATGTTCTTTAAATAATTATTTATCCATTTAGGGTCATTGTTGTCTGATCTGAGTTTTTTGTATGGTATGTTCTGCCTTTGTGTATTAAGTAACTCATTATTTAAATTGTCGTGGAACTCGGCATCTCAGATCTCGTTATCAGGTCGGTGTCATTTGTCAGGTTCACGGCCAAGCGCGAAACCCCTCTCAGCTGCCTCTTTAAACTGTCAAAGTTTGCCCTTCTGAAATCTGGTACTTTAGTGGAATTTTCCTTGCGTCTGCCCTGAAAATCTAACTGGAATCTAATTTCTTTGCGATCGCTGTTTGCAAGTTCATTCCCTACCTCGACATTGCTTATGAGGTTTTCTCTGTTTGACAGAACTAAATCGAGTATATTATTACCCCGGGTGGGTTCGGTTATATGTTGACTTAGGAAACAGTCCTGGATCGTCTCGAGAAAATCCTCTGATTCTGAGTTACCTGTAAGGTCAGTCCAATCTATTTGGCCAAGGTTAAAGTCGCCTACTATACAGACTTTGTTGTGTATGGAAGCCCTGCGCATTTCATCCCAAATAAGTCGCTCATTGACTCTATCAAGATTGGGAGGTCTATATATTACTCCTGTGATTAATTTTTCCCTACCGTCGATTAATTCTATCCAAATTGTTTCTGTATTCCGCTCAGTTTTTATTTCCTTATTTATTTCACACTTCAGATTATCCCTAACATAGATTGCTACTCCGCCTCCTTTCCTGGTCTGCCTATCGGTATGGAACAGTTTGAAACCCGCAATTTGGTATTCGACCGGTAACTCACGTAAGTCTAGGTTGATCCATGTTTCAGTGAAAGCTATTATATCGATTTTTTCAGTACATACCAAGGCCCTATTATCATCCATTTTGTTTCTCATACTTCTACTGTTCGCGTAGTATACATTTAAGTCAGTCGTGTTCTGAGTCCTCCCCTTACCGCATTTAGTTTTAAACTC
Organism: Homarus americanus; assembly: GCF_018991925.1. Lineage (NCBI taxonomy): Eukaryota > Metazoa > Arthropoda > Malacostraca > Decapoda > Nephropidae > Homarus > Homarus americanus. The sequence continues at coordinate 3,536,089 of NW_024726235.1, read as the reverse complement.
CGTCTAATTTAGTTTTGTCATCATTCCTAACACTATTTCCCTGTAATCTTTCACTTTGTTTACCCGCTCCCACTGCATTCTCCTCCACCCCCGTACTCATATATTCTCCAAGCAGTTTAAAGACTTCGTTATCTTTTGAACTGCCCCCTCTAGGGCCCCAGCCAGGGTTGCTACTCCATCCCGAGACAGGTGTACCCCATCCCTAGCATAAAGGTCCCTTCTGCCGTAGAAGTTGTCCCAGTTGTCAATGAATGGGACTGATATTGACTTGCAATATCTGTCAAGACGGTCGTTGACACCAACTGCCCTTGACAACCGTTCACTGCCAACTCTCCTTCTAGGCAGGACACCGCATATGATAGGGATCCCTCCCTTAGTCCTAATACGATCTATAGCTGCCTTGAACTTATCAAGAAGCTCCTCGCTCCTACACCGGCCAATATCATTGCCTCCTGCACTAGTTTTGTCGTCGGTTTTTGCTCCAACCTTTATAGTGTTTGGCATTACTTAAGGTTCTACTCGCGAACGACATTAATTTACGTAAAATATGATACACATGCACGCATTTTACCTCATTGCAGATTTAGAAGTGTTTGAGAACCACCCGGTTTTTGGGTAGGTTTAGATGCACAGCAAGTTCGAGGTATAATTTCCTTTTAATGACGAACAGTATAGAAGTATGTTGTTGTGTTTAGAATGCTGTGCAAATAATGCTACTATACACAGATTTTAGCACCGTCAACTTGCGTCACAAATAAATTGCTTTAAGTTAATAGCTGCGAAATGTGCAATTATGTTCTTGTAGTGCGGAAGAATGTTGTCCTTGATAGCCGGAAAAAGTTTGTGAAAGTGAAGACAGTTGGTGTTCTCAGAGGCCAGCTCATCTGGCATCGCAATCATCTCATCTTCTGTGTTAGGACTTTTCTGACGAAGACTAAGAAATTAGTAGGTTTTTATCTGGTAAGAAACAACTTTCACAAGGATTGGCTTTTGTTTTACAAAGTAATTTAATGCCGGTGAGGTAAGGATGACCGTGGCCTACGATCATTATACAGTAAATGGTAAATGTTTTATATATGGCTGGTTAGGGTTGTTTCGTAACCTGAGCTGAAGTTGGAATATAAAAAAAGGATTTCACAAGTAAGATTACGTTTATGAACTGGCATTTTAGTAAACGGTCCGATACTCAAATGTAAACAAGGAGGTTTAATTTAACCTCCTTGAATGTAAAAGAAATTGCCTGTAAAATCGATCAGGAGATAGTAGTAACCTTGGATGGTTACCTTGAGTATAGAATTCTTTATTTATACTTGTGTCTGAGAAGCAGTGGAACTTGTTTTTTTTACTGTTGGAGAAACCAAGTCAGTCCAGCCATTGTAAAGGGTAAAGGTAACCTCTAACATGAATTGCGTACTTTTGTGGTCGGATTTTTCAGACGAGCCATAACAACGGCCTAACTTAGGTGGCAGTGGAGATTTAAGCCAATCCCCCGCCTGCCTTAGGATAGGAGATTTGTAAGAGCTGTCCCATTGTGTTGGTGTGGTCTTTGAGGAATGGTGGGTGGTGTGTGTTGGTAGTGGTTGTGCAGGGTGTCACGGCTCGCTAGGCGTCGTGGGAACACCCGTTCTTACTCCCTGAAAGTTGGTGGAGTCTTTGTCGCTTTCCACCAGCCTAGGAGGACGCTTTTTTAGTTTTGTCTTAATTTTGTAATGTTGGTGAATGGTTGGAAGGTAGCTACAGCCTGTAAACAAATGTACAAATAATGGAATAGTGGATGAATAGCTTTGGAATCCTAATGCACGTGAGAGTTCTCTTACCGGGTGTGCACATTTTTGTTTTAATGTCTGAAGAATAGTAGTGTTCACCTTAATGACCGCACTAATGTGAAATTAATTGCAGTATGTATTGACTCCTATTTGTTTTCCGCGATTACTGTGCAGCCCCACGATAGTGTAAAAACGATTGTTCCTGTTTGGGTAATAAATGAGTACAGTGTATGAATTATAAGAAAATATTGGTTTAAGCCTGCATCGTGTATGAATTGTTAGTCGAGAACATATTGTATATCCTGTACTTTATTAATTTTAAACGGACTTACAGGTACCGTAATATATTAAAGTGTTTTAGATGTCTCGCGGAAAATAATGAAGGTGTTGGTCACACCAAGAGTTTATCGAAACATGTATAATAATACCAGCGGTTAGCCGAAATCCATTCCAGAACTCCTGTTATCATTATCAGTAGCCTAACTGATGAAGCATGGTGAAATAATTCACCTGAGCTGCACATGGTAGTTTTCGTATCTTTAATTGGGGTTACAGTTCGTTGACATAGCCGAGTTCAGCTCTGTGCGTTCTTCAACCCATAGTTTAGTGGTGTATTATTTTTGTCCTGTGGAGTAACAACGGGACATGTCTAACATTGAATAAGTACTTGCTTGATAACGGAGATCATAAACGTGACCTTAGAAAAAACAAATAGTGGTAAGTTTAGCGTAAACCTCCTCCCTGTGTTATGAACAAAATGTAGGATGGTAGAAAAGTTTTAGAGCACATGGCCACTATTGTGCCTGAGATATCGCCCGTTTTTCCTTCATTCAACATCACACACATTACAACCGCTATATAACCCCTTCACAAGTACATTTACTAGAAACAGTTGAAATTCTACTTTGTAACATTAATTTTAATATATGTAGTTTCTCTTCTACTTAACTAAATTTAAAATTGTTAGATCAGTTGTAATATTCAAATAAAAATTGTCCCCAGATCTAGCTGGAGCTGATTATGTTGATCACTGCACTGCATCATTGTAGGTCAGTTTCTCCTGATCATAATGGTTAGGCATGTCCAGGCTAACTTTTAGTTACAAAAACCATACAATCTCATGCCTTAAAGTAAGTTTTCAGTTCTATTTATGGAGACATTAAACAACATGGTAAGTTACTGAATTAAGTTACTAGCATTAATCACCTAGGGACAGCAAGTATCAAATACATGTGTACCCCAAGATTCTAGAAGGACGTGCAAGTTTGCCAGAATCTCAAAGATATTTTTTCCCCTCTGTTGACCGTTAAAGTCCGATGACGTTTACTATTGTCGCCTTTCATATTTACACGGTGATATCCGGACATTAATTTATAATTTCATATTATTGTAATTAGTATGAACAATGAAAATTACTTGTATTGGCTACACACCGTAACTTGTGAGTGTTCAGTTGCATTTGCAAACGTAAAACAACCATAGTACAATACAGCATTGTGATATGGGCGAAAGCATCATCTGTGAATGGTTGGTCTGCAATAGGCAATTTGCAAATTAGTTGGACTGTAACAGTCATTCATGGTCTAGTACTCAGTACTATTCAGCTCTGCTTCGTCTACGTTCACAGACACTGTCAAGTGATTATTTGATCATATTTAGCTGACCTTAATATGGACTGTGACCTTAGGGATAATTAAAAAGATCTTACAAACAAATAATGGAAAAAATGCAGTGGTAGCATGAGGAATACAGTGGTACGATATTGGATGGCATTGTAGCTAATGAAAGTAATATGGCGTTAATAAAACAAACGTATATACTTTATTTATTTGTTTTTTTACCCAATGAACTGTTTTGAAGTTAAATGTGAAAAGTATAGCTCCAATGGGACTTAGTGCCGTTAATGCTCACTCGCTGTTTCCTGTCCTGTAACCACGCCCTAATCCATTTAAAGATGTTACCTTTGATGCCATGTGCTTCTACCTTTCTAATTAGTCTTTCGTGGGGGACTCTGTCGAAGGCTTTGCTAAAGTCGAGATATACCATATCATAATTGTGCCCCTCGTCCGCCGATTCGAAAACTGATGAAAAGAATGTTAATAGATTAGTTAGACAAGAACGTCCGCTTGTGAAGCCATGCTGGGAATCATTGATCAATCGGTGCTTCTCCAGGTGATTTCGAATAGAGTTTGAAATGATTGCTTCCAGTAATTTGCCTACTATTGACGTTAGACTGATCTATCCCCCTTCTTGAAAATCGGTATTACATTCGCTATCCTCCAGGATTCTGGTACTACACCTGTTTTTAAGGACATGTTAAACAACTTTGCTAAGGGCATACCTAAGCTCTTCCTTACATTCCTTTAATATCTCATCGGGACCAGGTGACTTATTCGGCTTTAGTTTGTCTTATTTGCTTACTAACATCGTTACTAGTCACTACTATCTCGCTTAATTTGTTTTATTCACTATCTCTGAATAGAGTCGGTGCCTCGGGTATCATGTTTAAATTTTCGGTGGTGAAAACTGTTGAAAAATATTTATTAAAATTATTGCTAATTTCTCTGTCGTTATCAGTGAGCTCGCCGGTATCTGACCGTATTGGTCCAATCTTTTCTCGTGTTTTAGTTTGATACATTTGGTAGAATCCTGTGGGGTTTGTCTTCACCTCCCTTGCTATCCTTATCTCATTATTCCTCTTGGCTTTCGTTATCTCGGTTTTAACCCTACTCGCCAATATCTTATAATAATCCTGGAGGTAAATTTCGCCACACTTTATCCTTCTATCTATAGCCTTCCTTTGGCCAATGATGTTCTTTAAATAATTATTTATCCATTTAGGGTCATTGTTGTCTGATCTGAGTTTTTTCTATGGTATGTTCTGCCTTTGTGCATTAAGTAACTCATTATTTAAATTGTCGTGGAACTCGGTAATCTCAGATCTCGTTATCAGGTCGGAGTCATCTGTCAGGTTCACGGCCAAGCGTGACACTCCCTCTCTCAGCTGCCTCTTTAAACTGTCAAAGTTTGCCCTTCTGAAATCTGGTACTTTAGTGGAATTTTCCTTACGTCTGCCCTGAAAATCTAACTGGAATCTAATTTTTTTGTGATCGCTGTTTGCAAGTTCGTTCCCTACCTCGACGTTATTAGATCGGAAGACAATTTATAGAAATAATATAATATACTGTATTTACAAATGAACAGCTGTTCTTTGTGGATTACCGCGTTATATAAAATTTGATATGTTTATTAAGGGAAATAGCACTCGTTGAAAACTGCAATCGGTCAGAGAAAAGCAAATTTCCCAATTGAACTTTCGAACTAAAAAAATAATTAGTAACGTTAGTCTTGCTGAAAGCTAACGTTTAAGTTTAGATTATATGAACTTAAACATTTCATATTTAGTAACATTGTTGACTTGCACCTATTATTTTTAATGAGGAGTTTTACAGAACATTTCATATAAGAACAGAAGGAAGACAGAACTTGTATTCTTTTGTGAGACGTAAAGCTAGGGGCAATAACTAAATAAAGGTGATGCAAGTTCACTGAAGTTTAGGCTGGTTAGGTTAGGTAACATCCTGGATCTGCTATAACGTTCCAGATAGAAATGCATCACATTGATTCTCGACAGTTCTTCGTGACCATCGCCTGTTACCTCGTCACGAGACCCAGTAATCGTATACCTACATTCCCTATTCGTACTGAAGTAGAAATTCTCTGGCAAGGACATGGCCGTCTTACACCGCAACGCGCGTGTGCTACGAGTCTTTGAATTGCTACGTACGTATGCCAGGCCAACAATTTTTCTTGGCATAACATGGGTCGCGCAATCGCAGTACGTTTTCTCCTATCCCCTAGTAACGCGGCTGTTGGTTGGTCGTGTGTGTAGTCTCATTCTCACACTCACGTTTGTTTTGATTCCATATTGTGCACCAGAAAAGATTCTGGACTATTTTCATGCAGAACAAACAAATTATACTAGACAAGGGTAAATACACTTTTTACACTATTGGTTGTTTTCTTATAATTTACATGGGCTGTAATTTAGCCCAGTTCGTGAAATGGCCATCCAAACTAACCTAAATCAACCCAACCCAACCCAACCCAACTTAATTTAACATTTTAACTCAACACAAGCTTACCTAATATAACCTAGCTCACTTAAATTATGTTAGTTGAGTTAGGC
>NW_024726235.1:3485134-3527634 GCF_018991925.1 Homarus americanus | reverse complement strand
CAAATAAATTATTGGGTCTTATAAGAAGGTCGTTCAGATATCTAGACGGTCCGTCCCTCGTAACGATCTTCAGGAGTGAAGTGCTTCCCCATCTGGAGTACTGTCACCTCATCTGGTCCCCGAGATATGCTAGGGACTGTCAGTTGGTTGAAAATGTTCAAAGGAGGGCCACCAAACTGGTGCCTGCACTTCGGCACCTCAGCTACCCTGAGAGATTGGAGCGCCTGAACTTGCCTAGCTTATACTACAGACGGGCAAGGGGTGACCTAGTTGAGGTTTATAAGCATCTCAGGGGGCACTACTCAGTTGAGTGTCCTTACTTGGAGCTGGCGGACGCTCGCCCCACAAGGAGTCACAGCTCAAGATTGAAGAAGCCGCAAGTCCAGAAAACCGTGAGGGCAAACTTTTTCGGAGTGAGAGTTGTGAACTCTTGGAACAATCTACCAGAGAGTGTTGTGACGGCACCGAGTGTGAGCTCTTTCAAGACCAGACTTGACCAACACTGGAGTGGGTTCAGGTACATTCAGGAGCCGGTGCATGCCCAGTATTTGCCAACAGTGCGTGACAGACGTGACCGATCGCCCGGGCGGCTAGCGAGCCGACCTTTTGGTGAAGAATATAAAGGAAAAGAGACGTGACCGATCGCCCAAGCGGCTAACAAGCCGATCAGTGGCGAAGAGGATAAAAGAATAAGTAACTTGCGAGGGAATATCATAGAAGAAAAGTGTTTGAACTATGAACTACTGATTGCAAAGAAATATTCTCGAGATTCGGGTGACGGCAATAGTAATAATAATATTACTATTGCCACCTATGTATAAAATAATTATCAAGTTAAGTCAGGACAGTTATATTAAAACAATTAACGCTAGATAAAGACATTTTTGTAACAAAGTTCACATGAAGAAACTAGTCAATTCTTACATAATGAATTTTAAGTTTCAGATTTCAAGATTATTAGAAACCCTGGTGTATTGGTTTGTTTAGCCGAGATTAGAATATGTTTGGGTAAGTAGGTAAGGTTAGATTAGGTTTGGTTAGGTTAGATTAAGTTTGGTTAGGTTAGATGAAGTTTGGTTAGGTTAGATCAGGATAAGTTAATATTTGGTTAAGTTGTTTTAGGTTCCACTCTTATTTCACTGGTGATGTTTCTATTTCATTATAGGCAGTCCCCGAATTACGACCGTCCGACACCGTCACCCGCACCTATGAATGGGATCCCAATACATTCAATGCAATTTTTTTAATTAAATCCCATTTTTTCATTATTTTCATCATTATATATTGTTTAACATCACTTTATTTACATTATTTGTTATATATGAGTATTTTATTGTTATTTTGTGTGGGCCTTAACCTAACCTAAACTATGGGTCCAGGAACGTATCCCCGTTGTAAGTTGGGGACGGCCTGTAACCATTTTTAGGCATACAAAAACACTGTTAATCATGCACATGCACATTTTATTAGCTAGACAACATATATAATTTATGGAGATAGAATGTTAGCCTATTTGTAATGACTAATTTCACACATCATCCATGACAATTTAAAAGTTGATAAATATATTTCCTTAATTTTATAGGAAAGACACTTCAAGTGATCTGTTATCATCTATAATCCGCTATTGCTGTGAAGAAACTATGCTTACTTACGTAACTAAGATCTACTGTATATACAGTATTCTTATTGAAAGCATCAGGTGTATGTACTACAGGTATATTGCTCCCGATTCAAATATTGTACAACATTCATTACTGAATTGGGCTGCTGTCATGCTTACATCATTATCCTGTTATCTTTGTAATACATTATGACAGATTGTAGCTTCCCAGTAAGAAATGACTTCCCAAGGATACTTCTGGGTGATAATGTATCATGAAAGCTGCAATAATTTTAATACTGTACAAGTACTAGACGACTGTATTCATATATTGCAGAGCTCTTTAATATACTGTATAATGTAATGCATTTTAATATGTTTTTTACACCACAGTAAATGCTCAAGTTTGGTGTAATTTGCCCCCTGCACTAGATAGAATAACATGTACTAATCTCTCTCTACATTTTCAGGAGTTCAGAGTGCAGACGTATCGCTTATCTTCGATAAGTCTGAGATTGTGGTCAACCCCGATGACCAGCTGAACTTGGAGTGTGGTGTCCGAGGAAAGAGTCGTTACTGCATCTGGGAGAGTGAAAATGGTCAGATTCTCCAGGTAAGCTTCTATGTGACAACCTTTAAGCTTTAAGTGTTATGTTTTGATATATGCATCTAAATTAAGCTATTTAACTCATCTGATGTCATCCCTGATGATTAAGCATCCTTATTCTCTCAACTTGGATAAGCAAATTTTACATCTACAGTAGTTATAAAATGTTATTGACAACTAATAAATCAAGTACATCCTCATGAAAAATGTCGATTACATCATTGGATTTTAATAGAAAGGGGCATGTGTTTGAGTAGACCAAATTGTGAATTTGCTGTAATTCACATACAGGTACAATGAAAGACTTTACTTTTTAGTTTTATCCTCTTCACCACTGATCGGCTCATTAGCCGCTTGGGCATATGAAAACATATGCCAAAGGGCTAAAGTTTTGGTACACTCTGCCAACATATACACCCAGGTCGTTTTCACATTCAATCTCTGCTAATGTGGTTTCTACGTCCTGTTGGGACATGCGATATACAGTGGTCCCTCGGTTAACGAGCACAATCCGTTCCAGAAGGTTGCTCGTTAACCGAAACCATTGTTTCAATGGGTTTTTGGGTAATTGGTTCCAACTCACCGAAAATTGCCTAAATTCAAATTTTTTTTAGAAATTGACACTTACTTTGAGATGTGTATGTAGAAGGTTTGTGGATGATGATGATGGGAATTAGAATGTGGGTGGAGGAGAAGGGAGAAGAGAAGGCTTTGGGGTGTAAGAGAAGTCACCCCATGGTGCCATTTCATCCATAAAATTTTAGTTCTCTTGGTGTAATTCAATATTAATTTCTTTAAATCAACACTGCACTGCTTTATATATTATCTATGTAAAATAAATTTCAAAATGACGAATAATTTGCTTGAAAACACAGAAAAAAAGCGTTTAGTTGAAGAGAGTCTCAAGCAAGATGTTGCCTCCACTGAAAACAGAGAGAGACTAATGCTTGTTTGGTGTGTTAAAAGGCTGGATGGCGCGCCACAAACTAGTGACCTTACCTTCAATTATGTTCAATAATTGTTAAAATGACTAAAAAATTTAATATTAAACTTTTAAAATTATTGAATAGTATAAACTTCTTGATATTTACTAAAATAGTAAGGAATTTAAGCCCTAGAACCGATTACTGTATTGGCGGACCAATACTACAGCTGGTTGACCGCCAAGTGCAAGCGAAAACTTGTTGAGGTCGGCTCGTAAGAAACTCGTTAATCGATGGATTGCTCGTTAACCGAAGTTAAGAATCTTATGGGAGGTAACTCGTTAACCGAAATCTCGTTAACCGAGGCGCTCGTTAACCGAGGGATCACTGTACCTCCTTACTATTGGTAATACCTAGGTGCATCATTTTACATCTTAACAGCCAATCCTTTGACCGCTCATTGAAGCTGACAGAAATCTTTCTGTAGGTAGCTCTTCACAGTCAGTTTGATTCTTAATTTCCTTGAATAACTTAGCATTGTCTGCAAACAATTGTAAGGAGGTATAGCTTCTGGCATGTATTTATGAAATAAACAAAGAACAACGGGCCCAATACGCTGCCCTGTGATACCCTGCTTGTCATGGGTACACATGATGATTTCGTGCTATAAATCACCACACACACTGCTTGCGGTCACGAAGAAAGTGTCCGAGCCATGCTAGGATGTTCCCCCGAATTTCATACCCTTCCAGTTTAATATTTATGGATAGAGTATACAGTATTGTGCAATTTATAATCATGAGTAGTTTGTTCACATGTACAATACATTACTTTGTTAATGATTATTTTCTTTCTCCGGTAGGTTCAAGATGTGTACAGCAATGTGTACGATGGAGTGAGCAAACCACTCAATAGTGAAGGAAATGAGTGTGGTATTGTCATAAACCCTGCTAATATTGAACACCATGGCATGTGGACATGCAAAGTCTTCGTAGTTGGAAAGTCTCTTGTTGGATCCAAGAATGTGATAGTTACCAGTAAGTTATTAAGTGATTGATCGATGTAGCGTTGTAATTTACCTAATTTTAAGTGGAATAAAAACTGTACGATACGGGTCAAAATGTATGGTATTTGATTTGAAATTTTTTTTGCAAAGGCTTTAGAGATTTAAAAAAAATAAAAATGTATTTCCTGATACAGGTATACTGTACTGTATATATTATAAGCTTAGTAAACAAATTATTTAACCAAAATTATTTACACCCTACTGTACCTGTAAAATTTTCATAATTTTCTATGTATTTATTCTTTCCTATTAATTTTATAGGACATGTAGCGGCTAACTTTTTATGGAAATTCCTTAGTTGACTAATAGTTAAACACTGGACCTGGGCTCTACCATGCAATATACGATTGTATTCATTTGCCTGAAATGTAATGCCTAATATTATCTGGGCTCTTATCATTCAATAAACATTTTCTCACTTCATGAATGTACAGTATTACCAGAAACGTTAGCCTTTCATATACAGGTTGAACCTCAGTTTAACGCCACTGGATTTACTGGCAACTCGCATTTAACGGCAAGTTAGCTCTGATAGTTTTCTATGTGTTACTGATAGCTTTTTTAACTTGAGGCTAGGATCTCGACTGGGTTATGTGTTATAAGATGCTTAATATCGTACTTCTATTAAATTGCTCCTTTTCCTGCTGGTGTATAAACTATGCAATTGTAGATACAGTAATCCAATCTCTTGGCAGACAAGGACTGGATGCAAACACCAGTCTGGTAGCCCCCCATTGGACATTTACAATAAATTGGCAGTCTGGTAAATTTCAGAGACTAAGCAGCACTTAGAGAACTCCAAGTGAGGTAGTACATATACTGTGCTACACTTGAAAAGTCTTATAAGACAGGCTATCCAAGTGAGCTTATGACCTTCATATTAGTCCTACTAGTTGTTTGAATAAGGTACAGTACTGTCAACAGTAGTGATAGGAAAGCAAATTAAACAGTACTAAGATTAACTATACTGTACATGTAGTCAGTTCACTTGAAATTTGCAACTGAAGCCTAGGATCAGTTTGTAGCAAGTCATCGGATTGGTTGGCAGATGGACACCAGAAGAATTGCTACACTACTTCAGTAATTAATCCATTGTACTGTATTTATATTCTTGATTATTTTAAGGGATATTAACTTTTCTTTGTTGATCTCTGACAATTTCTGCACTTGGGGAAGCAATAGCTAGCATGTGAAATGCTCTGTTAACAATATCTTTATGAGAACAAGAAAAAGTACAAAATTTCAACGACATCCTGCACTGCATTGCATGACGTCATGTGGTGAAGGGGAGTTTACATTCCAGAACTCATTAATTATATTATGTTTGTGTTCTATGATATATTTATTACCAGTGAATTTCTCTTGCCAATTTTTGTTTCTCCTGGTGTGGAAATTTTCAGACATTAATATAAAAAGCTTAAAATATCATAGTATAAATATGATAGATTAATTAGTAAAGAACTAGTGGCTTTTAGGGTGTTTGTTTTCTAACCTTGCTACAAACTGAGCCTCGGCCTCAGTTGCAAGCTTCGAGTGTAGGCTATAGAACAAAGAAAATGTACTGTAAATTTATAGAATAAGGAAAATCTGAGACTGGTCATATAATTGGAGTGAGGATAGTTGTAGAAATAATAATAGGCAAAATTTAAGGTAGGAGAGGGCAGAGACTGGGTTGTATGAATAATCTGCAAAGATGTTAAAGATCCGCCCCAAATATGTTTCAAATGGAGCACTGAACGGTTGAGGATATTAGTTGGCCTTTGAAGAGATTGCCCTTTGTCAATTCTTTGCTAGTTTGGCCACATTTATACCAGGATTCATATACTGTACAGTAGTCTATCACATTTATGATATATATATATATATATATATATATACATACTGTATATAATTTTTTTTCCAGTTAAACCAACAAGTCCAATCCTTGAAGTAGACAACCAAAGAAGTTTAGATGTGACGAATGAGGATGAGACACCGGTAAAATGCTCGGTGGCAGCAGCCAGACCAGCTGTCATCATCCGTTGGTACTTGGGAGACAGAGATGTTACTGTTTCTGCTGAAACAGAAGAAACTCCAACTGACAAAGGGGTGAGCACATATTTCTGTTTTTTTATTCTTTGATTGTAGGAATGTTAAAGTGGGCTGATACAGTTGATACTCACTGGTTTCAATTGGTATCATACCTCCAACATTGACCAGTTCATTCATTGAATTTCTCTCACATTTAAAAATCTTTATTTTTGTTAATACAGTACAGTCAGTTCTGCTACAACGCGATAGTTGTGTTCTTGTAAAACCTTGCATTGTAGAAATTTGCGCAATAAAAATAACAAGGCTTATGGAGAAAATAGGGTGAGGTGCAGATTACCCGAAATAAAATTTTTTTAGTAGTTAGCCTAAAACAAAGGATAGCAGTCTAAATAAATGTTACATTTATATCTAATAATGAAATCATACAGTAAATGTAACACTTTACCTTGAAAAAATATGACTATAACTTGCTGGGGGAGAAGGGTGATTTTGAGGAGTCATGCAGACAGGAGTTGAGAGTTATCATCATCATCATCAGGTGCAGTTTTGGTTGCATGGTTGGGACGTAAAAAACGTCTCATTCCAGAAGTGGATGGGTGTGGTTCAGTGTCTTCAGACTTCTTCTTGGGGATTGTCTTAAAAAAGACGTTTTATGTTTGCTGCTGTGTTCATAAGGTGTCAAAAAAGTTGCCAGAAAAGATTTAACACTTAAAACGTTCGAGTGGAATCGCGTTACAGCCAACACGCATTCGCGTTTTACAAATATCATTCTTCTATTCATCAATCGCGTATTAGCCAATTCGCTTTGAAAAAACACGCGTTGTAGCAGAAATGAGTGTACTGTATACCTCAAGAGAAGGGTGGTGATTGCTCTTATGCATACTGTACTGTAGGCCTTCAAGTTTAGAAACTTTGTTTTAAATAAGCAATTTTAACTTTTGATTGAGCTTGTATATTGGACCTTTCTGTTTCAAAGTAAATGAATCTACCTGAAATAAAGTACTGTATGCTGTGGTATCATGAATTAATGGATTGGTCCAATATGATTCTCTGTAAGAAGTCGAGTAAATGATATTATGGTGTCTATGTACAACTATCTGTGCAGGTGGGGGCCGATATGCTCCAAAATTTTACGTTTGACTAGTGACAGCCCTCATATACCAAAATTTATCGTCCATGGTCTCTTATTGTTTCCCACAAAGTATGCACAGATAGTTGTTTTAGTTACTGAACATACTTATCTTTAAGAAACAAAACAATAGATTTGCCCTTGACATTGTAATAAGTAAAACAAAATTGTCAAGAATTTATAGATACTGTACTCATTTTCTTCACTAAGTTGATTATTGTCACATTAGGGCATAGACTAATTAAAAAAAAGTTTTTTTTTAAAGTGGAATGAATTAGGATAGAGGGTGGGATCAACAATTCTGACTGATGGAAGCTCATTGAAAGTGTATAGTACTTTACTTTTCAATGAATAATTTGATGCATTTGACAAAAGTGTAAACAAGTTTGTGGAACTAAGTGAGCAAAGATAAGGAAGTACAGTATTGTTTTTCGAATTTTTAGAAGAAAATGGTACTGTAGTTCTAATAATTACCATTCACATGCCACCCTTGGCATAGTCATTTGAATTTTCTTTCACCCAAATGAGTACTCACAGGCTTAGCAAACATTATTTTTCTTCAGGGAATCTACAAGAGTGTGTCAACTTTAAGGCGGACATTCCAGCCAACAGAAAATGGACAACTTTTGATGTGTAGTGTGACTCACAAGACACTTTATTCACCAGAAAACACTAGTATTCCTCTGAATGTTGTTTGTGAGTACTATACTGAATTTTTAATAGATAGCTACTTAATAATGAACAATGCTGTGCTGAAATACATATAGAGTTATGTTATAATTATGTCCGCCCTTCCCCAGTGGTAGAGTGGTAACAAAAAACAATTATTTTCAGTCAAACCTGTTGAGAAGCCCATCAGTACCTTCTACCAGATCAGTCCTGGCAGTGATTATGAAGTGAAGCTCAATTTTTCTGCCAACCCAAAACCCATAAATAAAGAATGGAGATATGGTGACAGCTTTGAGGAAATGGAAGGCTCCCTCGGCATTCCTGACACTGATGGCCACTACACCACAGATATTGAGGCAAGTCATTGAAACTCTTCAACAACACACACACACACACACCGAACAACTGTGGTCTGTTGGTTAATTCACAGGTCTAACACCATTGTCAAGTTTCCTATTGAATAATGTACAAATACAGTACAGTACTGTAGAACCTTTTAAGTTCACACACCTATGGCACTGACCATTTTTGCATTTCTTTTGACAGTTACAGTATTTAACATCCTTGCCAGGTTTTAACATACTGGGTAATGGCCAGTGTGGATTAAAGATTGGCTTAACATGGTTGTAATAGACTTTAGGACCATAACACTAAATATCCATTACTTTACTGTATTTATAACACAGTATAGTACATGTATTTATATTTGGACCCAGTAGCCACAAACATATTAACACACGCATAAAACACTTTATGATAACAAACAAGGAACCAGTGACTTTCAGAGCACAATTTGGGTATACATGTATGCTGTATTATTTGGTTGGATTACAAAATAAAATATTGTACAGTAGACCCTCAGGATACTGGACTAGTTGGGGGAGACCATAGTTTCTAAAGCCGAAAATTCGTTAAAACCAATTTCTCTAATTATTTCAAACTGGGAGGGGGGGGAGGGATTGTCCGATAGGATTAGGGAGTCTGTTATAACCGAGTTCCATTATAAGTGTATATGGTGTTTGTGACACCAAGGGTTTACTGCACTGTATAAGTACAGTATGTAATTTGTTGTTAACATCCAAAGGACTGGACCATTTTCAGCAGGGGTTTTCAATTAATTTTGGCCATTACCCTGAAGCAGACATAACGACAATGCTCAGTACCCATTTTTTTTTACTGTTTTAATCGTCAATTGTACTTTTCCATAAAATGAAGTGGAAATACTGTTCTAGGAACCATATCTGTATCATCTTCACCAACAGTTTGGATTGGATTATTGTTTTTTATAATCATGTATTCATTTGTTGTATTCCTCCCAAAATGTCAAATTACCCTCACATGGGTAATTTAGGTCTATAATTGCAAACCCATGACTTAAGGGATATGGATGAAGACATGGATATTCACACAGCTCAGAGAACTCTTCATCATGAGTATACCAAATGAACATTATCATCTCCATTTTATGGCCATTTCCCATGCTTGTGTTGGTTAGCCATGATTGCCAGATGGCATGGTGTCCCAGTTGCCACCGGCCAAATTTGAAGCAAGTTTTACAGCTGAATGTCCTTCCTATCACCAGCTTACTTTTACAGAATGGATACTGAGCATTATATGTAGGAATGACAATCTGGCAATGTAGTGTCACAACTCACTGAGGTACTGCCAATCCTACTTAATTAACCAAACTAAGAAATATCCCTAAGAATGCAGTCGTGAGAGACAATAGTGCTACCACTGTGCCACTTGCTTGACTCTCCCACCCCATGTGAACCATGAACCATTGTCTCTTGGTGAACATACAGTACATTATTCTCAGCATTCAAATTTAGATCAAAGAAGACAATATAGAAACTATATTTTTCATAGATGTGTTGGTTTTCAGATACAATATATGCAAGTGTTTTTGATTAATTATTGTTTTCATCTATATTTTACAGGACCTAGGCAATGGCTTGTATACTGCAAAACTCCTTGTCTCTGGCTTTACAGAAGCTGATGCTAACAAACGTTACCTGTTAGTGGTAGAAAATCAATATGGAGAAACCCAGTACAAAGTCAACCTCTCGATCCACGATGCTCCTCAAGGTAAATCTACAAAGCGACAAAAAATCATTGGTATTTTAAGTTCTGTACTTCCATGTTTTAAAGGATTTTGCACTGACTTTAGGTAATTCATTCTTCTCCTGGAATGAGTTTTGTAAAGTCTAGATTAGAAAAAAATACTAAAATGAGTAACAGAAAACTGATCTGTGCTACAGACATCCAGTGGAAATTTGTGGTGTTTGAATGTTAAATGTGTTGTTCGTACATTCTGCATCATCACCATCCAATGTCCTTGCTTTGTTTCTGGTGAATTTTTGGTGTTCTTAAGTTTGCATCTTGGTAACCTCCTTTTGCATGTGCAGGGTTTTATAGAGTTCAGTGAGGAGGCAGTTTACCAGAGTCTTTAATATGTTGAATATACAATATAATGCTCTTGGTTTTCGCAGTGACATTGATTTGCTGTATTAAATGTTCTTGCCCCCTTTTAATCCCCCCCCCCCATCCCCTTTTCCTTTTCTAACCAGAACAGAGTAAGTACGCTGTTACTTTAGTGTTCTTGCCCATACCTTTATTTGCCTTGCATGAGTTGATATGAACTGCCAAAATACAATGCAGTTTTTTGTCTCTTAATGTTGCTTGGCATCATTCATGTAAGGACAAGGCAAGAATGCTTAAATACAGAATTTTTCAGTATGATGCAAAGATTGCAGTGGTAACCAAGACAAACTAGAATCTTTATTTAGAATGACTGCACTTGCACTTATTGGCTGAATTAATACAAATACATTTGACACCTAATTGGCAATAATTTCAAACTAATGTCTTATTAGACGCTTACTCAACATATATTAACACTCACATTTTCTGGGACATCTTTTTAAGATTCACACGTAACAGAATCAGATGAGGTTGGGAGACTGAACTCAGGCGTTGACTGTCATTGCTTAGCAGAGGGTACCATACATATAAAATGAATCGAGCAACTGACACGGGTGTCTGGTTATTTCTCTGGCTACTGTCACAGTGGTTGATTATTGTAAAGGATTGAAATTTTTGCTTGGATACTTCAGTACAGTGCACAGTTTCAATGACTGCACTCGTCACTTGAGAACAGAATCCAAATTTAATGATCAATATTTTGTACTTGATATTAGAAGACTTAAGGAAATTACACAATGAATGTTGGGGATACAAAGAGTACAGTACTTGTTTGTTATACAGAATACAGTTTATTCATTCTCTTGAGTTTTTCTACTAAATAAATACAAAACATCTGAGTCGGTTGAAGACACAATAAAATTTAACATACCCACTCTGTTTCTTTTATCTCTTTCATCGCCTTGACACTTGCTACAACCGAAAGTTCGATTTTGTCTGACTGTGCGTCCATTGTGGTGTAACCTCAGTGTGTATCTTGTCTCTCCCCTAGATGATGACTCTGAAACAAGCAACCATGACAAAATCCCACCCACAGAGTTATCAGTGTCTGAAGGTATTGTTTTCGATGATGAGACGGAGTCAAGTAAGTCAGGGTGCTAATGTCCCTCTTGCCGAGCCAGTTGCCTTGTTCTCTCGTAATCTTGCTACTTCTGCCACTCTCGGACACTGTTCTTGCTATGTTAACTAACAGTCTCTACATTACCCAAGGACCCAATTACTAACAACTCTTTAAAGGATATCTTGACATACCAGTTGACAAGCTGTGGAGAAGAAGACTTAATAAGTTTTGGGGATCCTCTGGGATTCATTCCCATGGAGGGGTGAGAGATACACTTCTTTTTTTATACTTCTTCCGACATTTAGACCAGAAGTAGTGCATGGAGCATGCATTGTGTATTTTTTTATTTTTTTTATTAGTATTACATATGTTTTCAAGTAATATTCTTACTTGAAAACATCTGAAAATTCACTACTTCCTGCCTATTTCAAGTTGTGACTGTTGTATCGTCAACAGCTGTCAACAAATTTCGACATCATTTTATATACTATAATGTGAGACACACGATGGCAAAAAGACTGAACAAAGGTTTCATTACGTCGGGACTGGTTTAAGGAACAGGGCAACACCGTTGAACACTTTCGTAGCCAATAATTTCCCAGACTACTTGATATCTCGTTTGTATCAGAGTCCAACCATCTATGGTGGGTAATTGTTGCATGATTTGCATTGCATGTTTCTTACAATAATTTTCTTCTTTCCATCTGGCATGCCTGTTTTCATCTATAAATGCAGTAAGTTTATTTCCTTAATTAAAAACATAAATCTGTATTTAGCTTTTGCCATGCTTAAGTATTTTGTGAAGTTAGCACCGACTTACGTTGTCATTTATGTTTTTTGGTTTATATATGTTTTCAAAATCAATGTTTTATTCAGTATACAGTATTATGGCTAAGATGTATCAGATAAGGTTACCATAGACAGGTGTAGTACAGTACCTTCATTTTTCTTGTCAAATAGCTGATGAAGTTATATTAAAACTATTTTTTATTTTTTCTCTAAACCTCAGACACTCTGAGTGGAGGAGCAGTCGCAGGCATTGTAATTGTTCTACTGATAGTCATAGCAGCAGTGGGTGCTGCAGGATACGCACGGTACCGACAGATGTTCTGCTTTGGTAAGTACTCTTGAACTAGATGTTGCTTGCGTAGATGTCTGTGTATGCTTTCTTCTAGTACCTTCGACTCTTACCGCTGATTCTTCTAGTGGTTTTCACATGGTGAGATCCCTGACATTTACAACATAACTGTGTATTTTCAAAAAATTTAAATTGTTAATCAAACTCTTTGCTGCAGTCAACCCTGCTACTTTATAGTATAATATGAAGTAGCTTTCTTGGAAACTAAAGTTTGGCTTTTTTAATTATATTAGTTAATGGTATTTAATTAGAAATTACTTGCACCTCTTACAAGAGCTTAATTTTATTACATCCCGCTTGCTTGTGTGCTGAAGTTCAATTTATAGTTTACCAATATAAGAAATAATCTCGGTACACTGTACTGTCACTGATCAAGAACAGGGCTGGTTTTGGTTATTCGTTCTCAGTTTATTGTATAAGCCTCGGTGCACTTACTCTTATCATAACCTGACTGGAATAATTCGTAAATCACTATTTATCAGGTTAGCAGCCTTCATTAATTATTTGCTCACACTATTATCAACACACTTGACAACAGTCTTAAGCATTAGACTTTTATCTTTGCCTATTGTAACAATGCTTAACTAAGTTTATTGAGAAACTGTAAAGGTATGTTAAGGGATGAGCTAATTTGTGAGAAGTAGGTTAGGTTGAGTGAGACAGCGTTGGGGAATGACAAACAGGACAAGGTGACAGTAGTAAACTCAACCAGTAAATAGGATAAGGTGTTCACACTGTTAGGAAAGTGAATAAATACTCGCTGTTAGAGGAAAACAAGCACAAAGCAGACAGAGGTAGTCACACTACTGGGTATTTTAGGAAATTAGGCATATGTAGTAAATAGGAGGAGATGGTATTACAGTAGCTATCACATTCTTAATCAGATGTGCAGAAAAATGCTGGTGGAGATGGCTAAGAGGGTGATAGGGAGATGTACAAACAAATCTTGGTGAAACTAGGAAACTCAAACATGAGGATAAGATAGTAAAGAATTCTATCAAACTGAGGAAAATTACACTATAGCAGAGAGGATAAACATGAGCACTATTTTTTTTAAGATTAAGTGATGCAGAAGTAGATAGAGAAAATTAAGGATTTAATGCTGGCGAATAAGTAGAAGATAATGGGCCATCCAAGAAAACACTGAAATATGACAAACATGGGAGTTGTAGATCTTGCGATGCGGAAACAAGGGACTATCCCAACACAAGAAAAACTCGAGCTACCTATATTTCAATCTTTGGTTCAGTAGGATCAAAGAAAACTGAGCACTGACATTAATGCCCCATTTTAGATTTTGGTATACAAATGCAGACATGTTATCTAATGAATTATTTGGACTTAAGTTCTGTATCCAACAACCAAAGAAATTACCAGTCATAATTGACATTGTGGTGGTGAAAATCTAAACCCTTAATATAGATAATTAGTGGCAGAAATTAGAATTGATGGATACAACACCCACACATCAGACTTATAGTAAGTGTAATGGTTACAGTTCTTTTTCATGGAAATTATATTATTTGTACATTAATGTGCAAAACTGTGTGAAACCAACTAGAAAGATTGTCAAGCATTACAACTATAGCAAAAATATTTATGCCATTATTTAAATAGAAGTACTGTCACTACTGTAGAGCCTTGACATTTATTTCATTGTTTTTTTTTTAAGGCCAGCTGCTTAAGGGAGTTAGACAAATAATTGTGTAGTCAAGGTTGTGTAGGAAGATCCACACACACAGATTTAGGTAAAAAGGGTGATATGTATCATCCTGATGCTGACCATGTTTAAGCCAGCAGTCAGATAAGAAAAGATTAGCCAATCAGAATGGCTAACAAAACCTAGCAGATGATGTAGAGGTTACGCTGATGTTCATTACAAAGAAGGACCTGGAAACCAAATTTCAGGATTCCTTGATCATATCTGAAAAGGCTATAAAGCAGGCCGTATTTTGATGTCTGCCACAGCCAAGCAGTGATAAGACAGCAAACGAATGCTTGGACAAGTTATCAACAGAGGCCACATAAAAATGGGTCGCTTATTGATGGTGGGTAGTTTTAATTACCATAAGATAAGTTGGATTTCATGGTTGACAGACATCAGGGGATACTTTAGAAACTCGCAAGTTTAGATTTACACAGCCTCTGAGGAACAATATTTTATATCAATAAGTTTAAGAAAACGCTAATTGCAGAGCTACAAGTGAACTTAACTTGCTATACCTAACCTTAATGAGGAGGGAATGATATTGAATCTGGAGGATTATTCACACTGGGAAATGAGTGACAACTGTCCAGTTGTTTTCAATGTCAGTCATTGCAATTTTGAAAGTCGGACTGGTTTGTACGGTCAATAAAATAAGTCACTCTAATAGAAACTGAGCCACAACAACCAACTGACGTCGGTAACCACAGGTACAGTATACGTTTACAGTTTTGGCACGCTGTTTCATACTGTTACACACAGCAGGGTGATGACACTTTTTTATTGACTGTACATGTGTCTGAAAGTTATTGTACCCAGGTGAATGATCACCAGATCAGATGTATCATCTGGTTTGCTGATGAACAGCGGTTTGTTGTCATTGGTCACACTGGGTCTTTTTCCTTCTTAGTTCTTGTTGGTGGGTGACTGTGGGGTGGGGGGGATTTGTACATATTTCAGCCACTTAGCACCACTATACAGTACTGGTAAGACTTTTCTGTGACATAAAGTACCCAGTGAAAAATTGTATTACTCGCAAGCATAGTTATCATACAAATAGAGTACAGTATTGTACCGAACTTGCCAGTTGCTTGAATTGAGCTTGTGTGAAAAGAGTTTTATACTTCTCACAGCAGTGTTTGCATTTGAGAACAAGGTCATCTGCCACTCTTGTTGTTATATTTAGTTCTGGTCTTATTAGTTAAGTGATAGAAAGAAATTAAGGTAGTCATGCTATCAAACATAATTTAAAGATCATATTTGGAGTATGGTAGCAAAGAAAGCACAAGGGGGTTGTTGGGAATTTTACTTTTGACGTGTATTTTGACCTTACAACTTCTACTCATGCTTCCCTTGCTATCATACTTCCATCTGTCCAAATGAGCCCTGTTCAAAAATCCTATTGCTAGTCTTCATTTTTTAATTCTTTATAGTCTATTGAATGGCATATCTACAGCGTTATGGACTTTTCTCTAGGGGTTCACATTCAACAGACCATCGAATTAACGAATTTTAATATTTATATAGTCTGCTTTTTAGTTTTTCACTGTACAGTACGTCATTAGAGTGTTGAATTCTTCTTGGAGATATTCTTCTTTTCCATATTCACAGTTAATACAACAAAATTGGAGAAATAGTAAGCAAAAATCGCGTTACAGCAAACAAGCGTTCGCGTTTTACAAATATCGTTCCTCTATTCATAAATCGCGTTAGAGCCAATTCGCGCTGTCAAAACACGCGTTATAGGAGAACTCGCTGTATATGCAAAGGGCCTTAGTCAGTGTAAGAATAAGTATGTAAAAAATGCACAAGTGACATTAGTAATTTAAAAAACACAATCTCGGTAGTATGAAAAGAAAAATACAGTATAATGATATAGTACAGTACTGCAGTTTTTTAATTAATATGGGAATATCATCAGGTGTTTTTGTACAGTTGTAATTATCTGGAATAATACAGACTGGTGAACACAGAGCCACATGCATATACCTGTTTGGTTTGGGATTCAACTTGGCTAACAATTATTGCCTGGAGAACTTATTAGTGGGTGCAGTAACATGATATGTACAGTTTGTCCCTGTAATTTCCTCTCGGCTCTATTTCAGAGAAAAGTTGTATTTTCATCCTTTGTATAATACTTGGAGGGCTCTGTGGCTGCAATTTCTGCATTACTTGTATTAGTATTATTAAGTGAGGCTTTTGTAATTTTCCGTTAGCAATCCAATTTGCAGTTCAGCCTGCAGTTGTTTGTAAAGTTAGGATCCAGGCTCACCATGGACTCATAACTCGGCCTTTCATTTGGGATAATATTTTTTTAACTATATGACTACCTGGTTCATATGGTAGGAATATCTGGATTGAGGTTGAACATTGGGTCATAAAAGTGGGACCAATAATATTGCTGATATTGAATGCTAAGGAGTGGTATAGTGACCAGCACTACATTGCACCACCCTCATTTTCCTTAACTGTACAATTAGTTATCCATTCTCTGATGGGTGGACTGGGAGTGTTTCTGGTACAAGCTAGCATCTCTTAGGACAGGAGTAGATTATAACATCCACTTAGCCACTGCACTCCATATAGGGACAAAGAAAGTCCTATTAAGAATGTCTGATATTCTTGTTACAAAGTAACATACCTTCGCACAATAATTACGCCATTCAGTAATTATTGAACACGTTCTTTTGTTTCACTTTTTATTTATGCTACGAGACAGTTATGTCTTCCAATGAAAGGGATTTAACTCCTAGGTCCTCAACACTTAGGGCACACACATTATGTTTTTACAGTACCAGGTTGACCACCCCTTATCCGAAACCCTCTGAAAACCGAAAGTTTTTTGTGGAGCAAAACTTTTTTTATATATAAACAGGGATTAGCCCACCCGGGCACAGGTCACTGACCCACATCGGGGCCTGGGGGCGAAAATGTAATAATAATAATAATTCATAGTAAATAAAATTTATAATAAAAAATACACAAAAATAAAATAATAACAATACTACTGTACTAATAATAATAAAATAATAATAAAGTAATAATAAAATTAATAATGATAATAATAATAACAATAATACTGTAATAATAAACTAATACTACTACTAATAATAATAATAAATACAAGAATGAAAAAAAAAGATCAAAAGTGAGAAACACTACCTAGACCTATGAATTATTTTCGTCCCCCAGGCCCCAATGTGGGTCAGTGACCTGTGCCCAGGTAGGCTGATTCCTGAGAAAACCCTAACCTAACCATTCCGAAATCCGAAATGAATCTGGCCCCTTGGATTTCGGATAAGGTATTGTCAACCTGTACTTTATTCTTTTCACCACTAGTTGGTTTAAAATATGCTTGTGTGGTCTGTGAGCTCTCAAATGCCATGTACTGGGCAGGCATGCTTGAATCCAAGTGTGCATCTGAACATGGTGGAAGATAAATTTGTCTAAAGGGATTTTCCATGGCCCTTTGTAAGTTAATTTGTCTTTAAACTTTTGCTAAAATGGAATACAGTACTGTATTGCATTCTTAGTTATTGAAATTCCTATTAGAGTGGTCAGGTGAGTTATTGGGACAAGTTGTGCTTTGGCTAGAAGTGTGATAGGTGGACAACCATATTCTGTGTCCTGTTCATGGTACAGTATCTGTTTACTGAACTATTTGGAGCCTAAGTATTTTAGATAATCTACAAATTCAGCTGCAACTTCTATTTAGAGAACAACTTTTTCCTAAATTATTTTGTTTGGGTCTCGACCCCAAAAAGTTATAAAGATGTAACTGCTCTACTCATTCAGGAAGTATGGGGTGAAGTTGTTCATTTTCTGCCTGATCTCTGGGCCTTGACTTGCCTTTGGCCCCCAAGTCACATTACTCAGTCTGTGGATTGCCCGGCTGGTATTGAGGAAACCTCCACTTTGGGTTTGAATGTCAGGGCTTCTGTCTATAGTGAGGTTTGGAAGACAGTAACCAAAGAAATTAATATAGTTAACATAGAATAGTTAGAGAGACCACAAACATTTTACTTTTTCCTGCAGATGTTGCAATAGGAAGGGTTCTATAGAGGGATAAGTTTAGGGAGAACAATGATGTTGAGGCCACTCCTGCACTGTATCATGACTTCAAACAAACATAGCCACACCCTGACATGCCACTTTCTTTGGATAAGGTTCTTTTACTGGCCCATGGATCAACAAGTCATAAAATACAGTTAACCCTCACTTTACGCGGTTAATGTAACCCGGAGGGTATCGCGGAAAGTGAGAAACGCGTAAAGTGAATAACATAACATATGGGATTAATTGAAATGGAGTCCGGGCCGATCCCCAAACTCCACTTTTTGACGACACACAACTATGTTGTAGTAAAAATATTATCTTAACTTTATGATGGTATGCACACACAATTAATAATTAAGAGAAATATCAATAATATTAGGTTTTTTAACACTTACATTAGTAGAAAAAATGGCTGGGCACACGGGGATGGGCGGTTGGTTCCGAGGCAGAGGGCAGATTATTGGCCCTCACCTGTGTCACTTGTATCAATTGTATCACTATCCACCACAGAGGCTTGCAGGGCCTCTTTGTCAAACTCCCCAAAGTCCATATAAGTCCATATCCTCACCATAATTATCACTATCACTGACTTGGGCCGGCTGTGGTGGGTGGCGGGTGAAGAACTGGTAATGTTTTGATGACTGGGCGACCTTACACAACTTGGCAGCTTACACAACATGGCGGATGGCGGGAGGTTTGGATCAAAAAATGGCGCGGCTCACCAGCCGCTCTCCGTGTAAAGGGGTACACGCACCGCGGAATGTGAGCATCCTGAGTTCCGGCAGGGCACCGCGTAAACGTGGAAACGCGGAATGCGGGACCGCGTAAAGTGAGGGTTAACTGTAATTCGAAATGCTCGTTGAAATGGCTTTTCCAGGATCAGTCATTTATTTTTGACAATATGGACAAATTTTTCATCAGATTTCATAGTGTGTTGGTGAATGTTGAAATTACATTATCAAAAGAATGTAAGTCATTATTTAAGCAGGTGTTTGCCACTTTTTACTTTTGGCAGAAATTTAAAATTAATGTATTGGATACACAGTACAGTACTGTACTGCTGAACAGAGTTTAGATATAGGTTCAGGTATAAAATTGGAGCTGCACTCTTGATGGGTTTACAAAAGTCTTGAAAAAAGGGAGCACGGGGCATATAGCTGTTTTGGTAGAGGTTTGTCATTAGAACAGGTTCACATACTGTGATTTCAAAATCATTTTAAAATTAATATTCTGAAATGGAATGGGGGCGTGTCAAAAGCAGAATTACGGTAGCGAAAACTGCATATAATACGGAATTGAGGAGGGATGGCAAGAATAAGAAATATATTTGGTATAATTTATAAAACAATGAGTCAATCTATGGCATGATTGTTTAGACAAAATAACTGCTTTAAAGTATCTTGTATGTAGAGGAGTGTTTAATGAAAGTCCTCTTGATAGGGAGTGATAGTTGTCCCTTAAATACAAGATTATCAACTATAACATGAATCTACCCATACTGTATATACAGTCAACCAAAGATGCACTGACCCCCACCCTGTGCTCACTATTTTACATGGCAATACTTGGTAAAGTAAGGCTGTTTGTAAAGGTGATTGATATTGGTGGGTCTGTTTTCGACTACCACTGTCAGGATAATTATTAAACAAACCAATGGTAGCATTTTTATAATAATAAACTATTCATCATTATTTTAAACCATAAGAAGTTTCCAAATGTTCATACTGTACTGTACACAGTCTCAGGAAGTGGGGGTGTAGCTCCATGATGGGGAGAAGTTGTGAACAAAGATGTTCAAGCCAAAGAGGTATTTGAAGTTAATAGAAATTAGTTTTTGAGAGGAATGTGGAATATAGATAACTGCATAGTACAGTAGTACTGTACTTTGATATAAAAGTTAACTGATAATTTTGAAATAATCAGGAAGCACAAAAAAAAATACCTGTCTGTTGTGTAAGCTCACGGATGTAGGGCTTGATTAAAGCTTTTAGAAATAACTGTGCTAGTATGCTTTAGGAAATACTGTAGTATATGTCAAAAGAAATAAAAGTACCATATGGTAACTTTTCAATACAGCACTACAGGTACTTTTTTTTCTAATGATCCACTCATTAAAGTTGGGAGTAGATACGGTAGGGAATTAGGTCCAGTCTATCCAGCTGTCTCTGTAACTCTTCGAATTTTACTTCCAAAGAAAAACTCCGTAAATGTTTCAAATATAAGAGGATCCTTCAAATTTAATATTACATCTGTCTTGGGAGCTGTATACACCGATACTTCCCGACTTACGACGGGGTTAGGGACCGACATCCAGGTCGTAAGTTGAAATGGTCGTAAGTCGGAAATGCTTAAATAACACATAGAAAATTTAAAATTTGGGTCTCTTTTTCTTCTCAGCATCACAAAACACTCACTTTTAAGCTTGCCAGCCATTTTAAAGTGAATTACAGATGAAAATTTTGCCTTTGTACTGACTTTGGGACTCAAAAATGCATAATTTTACCACATTTTGGTATGACTGAGGCAGGTCGTAAGTGCGGGTGGACCTAAGTCGGGGAGTACCTGTATTGGATTGTCATCTAATTTTCTCTCATTTTATATACCCAACAACCTACAGGCAGAGGTCATGTAGTTTAATTTAATGCCATGTCCTTGCTTTGGACTCTGTATCCTTTCATTAGTGTACAGTACTATAAAGGAATCTGATTCAAGATACTGTACAGCCTCGTTCATACGTATATCCATACAACACCCTCATAGTCTGTAGGTAAATAAACATGAGCGGACAATTCACGTGTACTAACTGCAGGGTATGATATACAGTAAGATGGGAACATCTCAGGCTGTGGCAGATAGTGAAATTAGTTAGCTGGTACTGTACTGTGCGCATTAGATTACTTGAAGTATATCTAGCATAACTGCTAACACCTTTGGGGCATTTAGGGAATGACACTGACATGCCATAGCATATTGTAGCCCATTATAGTCCCTGGCTTAAGTACAGTACAAGCATTATCAGTTTTACGTAAATAATAAGTCATTCAGCATGCAGGAACCTGGATTAAAATTTCCTTGCATCCCACTGAATTCTCAAGCATTCCATAAGTTGTCATTAGTCATGCTGATGTTATGTTCACTCGGTAAATAGGCTAATTTTGTTAGTGTTTTGATAAAATCAGTACATTAACAAATTGGTTTCACAGTTATTTGGCATCTAGTGAAATGAACATTGATCAATCAGGTCAGATGGTGATGCTGTGATTTATGCTGGGAACATCTGTCCTTTCCCCCACAGGATGTATTAACAAACTGAATTCACTTTACCTGCCCAAGCCTGTCTCAGCATCACTGTTATTGACTTGAAAATAATCTATCATTGTTTGACCTTACCTTCTGGTGACTGCTTTGATATGAGGTGAATGAAATCCAACAGTGATAGAGACTTCAGATTCGAGTACATTTGCAATTTTTCTCGGCTGTGTTGCTCTCCGTATTGGAGGTACAGATTCTTGACTTTAGGCAAATTTGTGTTTTAGAGACAGAACCACAGGATCTCGAAAGCCTTACATAAAGTTTATTTTTGAGTGTAAGTGCTTAAAGTACATGAACAGTGATATAGGTACATAAGAGATAGATAGTCGGGAGAAAATAAATGTTGAATTAATAGTTAGAATATACCAGGAGATACAGAAATGAATCGACACTGAGTTAGTGTTCTATAAAGACTGATGGATGGATGTGATTTTATAGAGGTTAAGCAAAATGTTGTAGGTTTGTTTACAGGGTGATTTTCATACAATACATTAGTATTTTCACTCTCAAAATTACTCATTCTCTTGTGTGAGCATGTGAATAATATGTAACCTATTTTGTTGTAGGTGAACTCATATTCATAATGTATTACGCAAGTTTTGCATCTTGATGTAATTATTTTTTAGCCTCTCAAAGATGACGTATCATGCCTTCCAACGATTCCATCTGCCATCACAGAGGTAAACAATTAGAATTATAAAGCTTTTTCCTCTGTTTTTTCATTTACTTTATAATTTATTTAAAAATTAAGTATTTTTGCTTCATCTGTTACTGAATGTCAGCAAATGGAGCCTTGATTTATTTCTGCTTTCCAAAATTCCCACCATCACGTAGGCTATCATTGCTTACAGTTGCTTGTATCGACACCATTTGCTCTTTATTTAGGTAGTGAGCTTGTTTGACTACAGTACTAGCCAACATGATTTAATACCAGGATATAGGTGTATAATAATGTGTATTCTTTGATATTACTGTGCCTGATTATGAATTAAATAACGACCCAGTTGCACTACTTGGCATATGAAGTATATATACAGTAAGTTTATTTCGCAAGGGTATATTTTGTTGATAAGCACAATACAGAAGATATATGAAACATAATATAAATTTGTATAGTACCTGTATATGCATAGATGATGAATGTTAATTGGCAAGACTACCCTTTTCAGTCACTTGAGTGGATAGTTCATTGCTTGTAAATTAGTGCTATTAAAGTTAAAAAGAAATATGGTATAACAGGACAAAGCATAGGGTGGTATAAATAGAAAAGATGTGTGGCACAGTATATGGTACTGTACAGGAATTATAATACTGTATTGTATTTTATATCTGTACTGTACCATACTACTTGCTCAAATGAGGTGGCGATAGAAATTCTGGAATTTTCAGTGGAGTGATGATTCAAGTTTTATATATGCAGTACTGTACAGCATGGAACTACTGTACACCATCTTGGTAAGACTCGATGTTTTGGTTCAGAGACCTGAGCGGTTCAGTATGTTTTGTTTCTTTCACATTTGCATTTATGTGTAACTACAGGGTATACATGTTTATATATTTTTTACTTTTTCAAACCTTTTTGCACTGAACACAGGGTGATCATGATGAATGCACACACACACTCTCTCTCTCTCTCTCTCTCTCTCTCTCTCTCTCTCTCTCTCTCTCTTTGTATTATTTTATCATTTATTTATTCATACTACAGTACTGTACTGTCAAATTTGGCTTACCAGTCACTTCACACAAACTGCCATCAATAGCACCTTTTCCCCTGATATAATGTACTGTACATATACTGTAAGAAGGTCATTAAACAGACTTAACTTGTATTTTATGAAAATTTCATCAGTAGATTTTATAAAATGTAATTGAAACATGGGAGTAAATAGTTAATTGAAAGCTCATAAAATTACATATATAAATTTGCCAATTTACACTGGGGATGTGTTCCTAGAAAATGTGATATAATTGGGACAAGTTTTTCTTATGAACTTCATATAATTTGGGTACAGTTTGTGTTCTTAGCCCAAATTTTTGGGCAGCTTAACCTGACTTACAACTTCACTCAGCTTAATATTAGAAGACAAATGAATCCAATCAATACAGACCACAAGTAAAATGCATAGTGACAGATAAGTGAACACATACATGGGCACCACTAAAAGCAAATTAGAATAAATAAATAAAGAAACAAAAGATTAAAAATATCGCAGGGAATAGGACTCGATTCTCTCTGACTGAGGTGAATTCATTGGCTGCGAAAGCAGTGTTGCCACCTAGAACACTCAGCTGGCAGCAATGCTGCCAGATGACATTGTTTCTGGCACATGGTTCGAATATTTTAGTGGTCAAAATGGCAAAAATTACAATATATTTGGCAGGCATGACTTTTAGAGAAAATGGTTCCTTAATTTGTTGATGTTTTATTAAACAGCGCAAATAGAACTGATGTAGATTGACAACTTGCTGTACACTGCTCAGATAGCATCTTGAGATTTCATTACGCATCTTTACAGAACTATACAGACATCCAATATCCTGATTCACAAAAGGGTTGTGTTCCTGAAATCCTTTTGTAAATATAGAGAATTGACTCATATTTACCCATTCACTTCCAATATATAATGGAAGATAATTATAATCCTATAACAAAAAAATTCCCACAAACACCCTAAAATGACACTAAAAGATTATAAAAGAAAATGTTTTATGGACAACAATGATTTAATTTAATCCAAAGTAAAATATACAGTATTCCCCTTATGAGAAACTTAAGAACATAAGAATGGAGGAAACTGCAGCGGGCCTATTGGCCCATGCTGGGCAGTCCCGTTTACACCCAACCCCTATTGCTCATATAAGCATCCAACCTATGTTTGAAGCTATTCAGCGTATTCGAGTTAATGATGATATTTGGTAACTTGTTCCATTCATCCACTACTCTTTTTCCAAACCAGTGTTTACCGATTTCACGCCTAAATCTAAATTTATCTAATTTAAAACCATTGTTACGAGTTCGCTCCTGGTTGGATAGTTTGAGTACCTTTGTAATGTCCCCTTTGTTTGTTAGGGCCTCTGCCTTCCACCATACACCCTCATCAGGCCCCACGCCTCCTCGAGGGAGTGCAAATTAAGATGTTTAGCCTGTTCTATATTCAAGGTCTCTGCATGCCCGGATTAGTCTTGTCATTCTCTCTGAATTCTTTCCAAGGATTCTATCCATTCTATAATACGGCACCACAGAACTGAACTGGTTAGGTCCAGGTGGTCTCACAAGAGCAAGAGACACAGTTTGTACGACTTAGTTCGCAATTCAACACCTTTGTATGAACTTCCGGCAGCATTTTTATTAGCCTTTTGTTACGGCAAAACACATTGTTTACTGGTTTGCTGTCTTACTTATCATTACTCCTAAATTTCTCGTAGTTTGATTTCTACTGGTATCTGGGTTTGTTTATATTCTCTATACTGAGATTTATATTTGCTTGATAAGGACTTTATCTTCATGATTTAGACCATTCAAAAATTTGTTTAGATCTTCCTGTAGTTTTGCTGAGTCCTCGATTTAATAACACGTCCTATTTTAGTGTCATCAGCAAATTTACTTATGTTGCTGTCTATGCCGATATCT
Source organism: Homarus americanus (assembly GCF_018991925.1). NCBI lineage: Eukaryota > Metazoa > Arthropoda > Malacostraca > Decapoda > Nephropidae > Homarus > Homarus americanus. Next base: position 3,502,220 of record NW_024726235.1, on the reverse strand, counting down.
ATGTCGTTTATGTATATAATAAATAATAATGGTTCAAGTACTGAGCCTTGGGGAACACCACTTGTGACGTTGCTCCAATGGGACTTAGTGCCGTTAATGCTCACTCGCTGTTTCCTGTCCTGTAACCACGCCCTAATCCATTTAAGGATGTCACCTTTGATGCCATGTGCTTCTACCTTTCTAATTAGTCTTTCGTGGGGGACTCTGTCGAAGGCTTTGCTAAAGTCGAGATACACCACATCATAATTGTGCCCCTCGTCCACCGATTCGAAAACTGATGAAAAGAATGTTAATAGATTAGTTAGGTGAGTCTGCCAGGCCATGCTGGGAATTGATCAATCTGTGCTTTCTCCAAGGGTGATTTCTGAATAGAGCTTGAGATGATTGCCTGGTACTTGCTTACTATTGACAAAGACTGATTACGGTTAGAGACAGTGATCATCCTCTTCTGGAAAAATCTCCTGGTATTATCTGCTATCCTACAGGATTCTGGTACTACACCTGTTTTTAAGGACATGTTAAACAACTTTGCTAAGGGCATACTAAGCTCTTCCTTACATTCCTTTAATACTCTGGCAAATATCTCATCGGGACCAGGTGACTTATTAGGCTTTAGTTTGTCTATTTGCTTACTAACATCATCAGATGTAATTTAAAACAAAGAATATTTAACCACAGGTTTCTATCGGTTTGTATATCGGATTTCCAAATGTACAACACAAGCTCTCCATAGATACAGCTACACTGTATACTGGTCGGTTTCATTAGAAGATGTTTGCTTTTGCACCTCGGCATCTTCTGATATGAGAGTAATGGAAAAGAAACATTTATAGCTTCACAGTTTTTGCCTGTATAGTATGCTACAGTAGCAGTACAAAATATAGAAAAATTATATCTCTGAGAATTAATAAATTGGGGTTTGCCTGTACAGTGGTCCCTCGGTTAACGAGCACAATCCGTTCTAGAAGGTTGCTCGTTAACCGAAACCATTGTTTCAATGGGTTTTTGGGTAATTGGTTCCAGCTCACCGAAAATTGCCTAAATTCAACAAAAAAGGTAGAAAAGTACACTTACTTTGAGGTGTGTATGTAGAAGACTCGTGGATGATGATAGGAATTAGAATGGGGGTGGAGGAGAAGGGAGAAGAGAAGTCACCCCCATGGTGCCATTTCAACCATAAAATTTTAGTTCTCTTGGTGTAATTCAAGATTATTTTCTTTAAATCAACACTGCACTGCATTATACATTGTCAATATGTAAAATAAATTTCAAAATGACCAATAATTTGCTTGCAAACACAGAAAAAAAGAGTTCAGTTGAAGTTTTGAGAAGAAAAAGAGACATCCATTTTCGATTTTCTATGTGTTATTTAAGCATTTCCGACTTACGACCATTTCAACTTACGACCTTGATGTCGGTCCCTAACCCCTTCGTAAGTCGTGGAGTACCTGTATGTATATATATATATATATATATATATATATATATATATATATATATATATATATATATATATATATATATATATATATATATATATATATATATATATATATATATTGTACACACACACACACACACTGTATATATAATATATATATTATCATAAGCCCACTATTGTGGGAGCAGGAGGGGAGAGCGTGTGCTTGTCTTGTGTCTCTAGTGAAATGATTGCCAAATGGCAGTGTAGTAGTATTTCTTTCTTATTTATTTATGAGTTATTTAGTTATTTTTTATTAATTCCTCACATTTATGAGGAATACATTAGACTGCGAAGGGATAAAGATGCCACACTATTCCGTGAATACTCAAAATTCAATGCCATGATTGGTGAAATGGTATACAGGGGGTACCTGACCTGCCAACACTCGCCAATACGAACAAGGTTAAACTTTAAATTTATGGTATTTTATTTACCCGATACCTTTTTTTTTTACTTTCATTTACTGTATTTTGTCATTCTATTTCTTCTTTACTCTTAAATTAAGTGATTTTAGATGTGTATAAGGACTTAGGCTATGATATAGTGGGATTTTAAGCATTGTTCTGTTAGTACGTTATGCACATAGCATGTGTTTCGACTTGCGTACATTGTTTCGACTTGCGTACATTATTTACCTAAGAATGTCCTCAGGAACGGAACCCATTCGTAACCTGGGGACCCCCTGTACAGTGTAAAAACCATGGATACCCGGTATCCATGGGTAGGAAATCTGCGGTTCGTGAGGATCTACTGTATGACTCACGTGTTGTCATGGAATGTGACCACCTGCCTCATAATGGACAAGTACCTTATGCTCTGTGCGTCTCATGTGTCAGTGACGGTCAGTTCACTGGTCTACATTTCAGTTGTTTTTCCATCATTGTTCAGTATTTGAGCCATTATGTCTGATAACCCTGGACCAAGCACCTAAATCTGGAACTGTACTAAGGAACGTTTAAATTTTGACTGGGGCAGATAACAAAAAAATTTAGTTTCCCCCCTTCCTCTTTTGGGAGGTGTGCCTCATATGTTGTAATTCCTAAGGGCTAGAGCCTCTTTTTATTTTGAATTATGCGGGGGTTTATTGTAACGTGCATCTGGTGTAAAACATGAAACATTCTGTCAGCCATCCAGTAATTTATTACATGGAAAAAGAAGATAATTTTGTTCTGATGTTGATTCATCTGTTGGTAGTGCTTAGTGACTTGGATTAATACTTCACAGTATATGTATACTACATGTACAGGTATTTATACTATATGTGAAATTAAATTCAATAAATTAGGCTATCGTAAACTGTACATGATTCATTATCTTGGTTGGAAAATTTCAGGTCGACTTGAAGTTTTGTTTAAGAAGGTGTAATGGACCTGATGGGTGTTTATGGGATATCTGCCTAAGATCAGTTGGGTAACAACATTTTTACAAGCAGTTTGAAGACAATGGAAATCATGCATAAATATGTACAGTACAACACCACCTGGGGCTTTGTTAGATATATCAAGTGTAATATCCTTGGTGAGTAAAAAAAAAAAAGCATAATTAAGGCCTCATGATTAAGTCAGTTATATGTGTCTGGATGAGTACTATCCTGTATTAGTGAAATATTGTGTAAATACAGTTTATGGATTTTTATAAACTGGCAGGGTATTACAGTACTGCATATTTTAGTGCCAGTTGAACTAAATAGATCAGTCTCACCAGTGTGACTCAAATACCAACTTTCTTTTGTGAATGTTAAGTATTATGTGCGAATGATGCCCTTTCTTTCTCTTTAGGTGTATACACTACAGTACTGTGGTGCATGTGTAAATCCACAAATGGATGTGTATGTAATTTGACTGCATGAATTTTGACAGTGCATCTGGTGTTTGATTTCTTAATTATGGTTTGGCTAGCATTGGCTGTTGATAATAGATTCTAATGCATGTAGTGAAACTAATGCGACATTAGCTGTAGCTGGCCCTTTAAATTTGTATTATTATCTGATCTTGTAACCTTTTTTATTTTCTTTCTTGTTTCTGATGAAGTGTTTAATTATGTATTATTTATCTTGTTTCAATTCCTATTGTGGTTTGGTTTGGTTATTTATTCTGTATGGTACTGTACTTAAATTTGTTTTCCCAACTTTTCATCTGGCATTGGTTTAAAAATTCTAAGCTGGGGGTGTACATGAAAATTCAAGTGCACGATTCTCAACCACTTTACCATGGAATGAGCAAGAATCTTCAGTGATGTGTAATGTAAAACCATAATAAGGATCAGAGCCAGACCACTTGCATGGTGTGCATGTCAAGTTTATTTGTGTCAGATCATATCAAGGAAAAATTAGTAGATACATCATGAGTGACATTTGAGAGAACCAGGAAGTTAGATTACAGGAATCCCACTTTAACATGTGGTGTAACTCCTCAATTCGGGTTTTGGCCTCGGTTTAGGTCAAGAATTTGAGCGGAGAAAGGCAAGTGTTTTGGCTGGAAAGACATTGGTTTGAATTTCCTTTCTTCACCCTGTCTTAATATTCATTATTTATTAAACTGCAAATCTTCAGTGATATGGAATTACACTTCATGTAGCAAGAAGTTTAACATCTTAAAGAAAATGCTGCTGATGCTTCAGCAGTGCATGGATTACTGTAATCTTCTGTGGACTCTGGGATTTTCTGGTGCAGGGTTAAAGAATCTTTGTTCACTGTGTATAAATGGTTTAACCTTGGCTTTTATTTGCATTGAATTGTATAGCTTATGTTTACAAGAACTTTGTAGCTTTTATTTGCAAATTTGCAGGTTTTAAATTATAACATTATTTTTCACCTAATACATGAAATAAGCTTAGCACTAGCTGCCATTCAGATTTTGTTTGCTGTTTTGCCATTTTTTAAAATTAAGTAGTAATTTATTTTAAGCTTCATACATATATACACACACACAGTATATATATACCGGTATATACATACATATATATATATATATATATATTTTTTTTTCCTTTAATTAAATTTTGTTTTTAAATTTCATGTATGGCTTAGTAAAAAGGCTTGGCTGCTACTTATTCATGTGACATTATGTAGATAAGTCTTTTATCAATCTGCCAATGAAGGTAAAGGTTGTCAACATTAAATATTAAATTTTTATAGTTTTTTATTAATAGATATTCTAAAATTTTAAAGTTATTGCCACCTATCCTTTCTTTTTTCAATATATACATAGTAGTGATGAAAGTAGCCCTGGAGGTTAATATAAAACATTGGAAGTGGCACATAGTGAGCTGTTCTTTGCAATATAAAGCTCTGCAATAGTGAGCTCTTTGCAACAACCTTTGCCCAGCACTTGCCTGACTAACCCTTGGCCCGGTCTGCTACAGCCTCGCGTGCCGAGAGTAAAGCCCACATCCAAGACCCAGAGCGGAACGAAACTGATAATGGCACAGCCAACGATGCCATCAAGGGCTCCACAGACCAGGTCAACGGCAAGACTGACAGCACAGTGGCCAATGGCAATGGAAACTTGGAACAGACTCAAGTGGATGAGATCACCAATGAGAAAAAGAACACGGATGTGTGAACAGGAATTTAAATCTGACCAGAGTTGAAGAGATGACTTCTTTATTCCATCTGAAAAGAATTAGTACACTGATTCTTGATAGTTGAGGGCTTTGAATCATTCAGGAAGTTAGTGATAGCACAGGCTCCAAATCAGTTTTGTGTGTGAAAGTTTACATGTGTATGCTTGTACAGTATGTATAAGTGTGAGTGTATGAGTGTATATTTTTTTGAGGAAATGTGAATCTCTTGGTGGTCTCCCAGTTGTATGTCTCTGGTTGGTATTACTCCCAAATCACCTTAACTTACTGGTGTACAGCAGTGATTTTATGCATTCCTCTTTGGTTCACTTCATTAGTTGTAACTCAGGTGATATAGCCTTATTGACTTACATAGAATTGTTGCTCTACAACTTTTGGTTATCGTGCCTTAAACAGGGTGTAAATCTTCTAGGGACAAAATGATAAAAGCTGCTGAGGTTGGTCACCAATTGGTGTGTGGGTGTGTGTCTGTATATGTGAAGGATGTGTTATATTTATACACTGAGTTGAGATGTGTCCACTATCACTGGTTAGCCTAAGACCTTTAATGTTGCCAGTCCTCATTGCTGAATAGGTGTGCTGTTTCAATCATTCCATTTTAGATATCACAGGTCACATATAGCTTTACTTGTTTCATCAAATGATTTAAGGCCTTGTGACATTGTGTCAGGACTCTAGACATTGTTTCATGGCTCATAACATTGTTTCAGGGTTCTCAAGACACTGTATTAAGTCTCCTGGCATTGTTGCAAGTCTTGGGACATAGTTTGTTAGCCTCATGACTTTCTGAAAGGCTTTGTAACCTTGTTCCAAACTTCTTGTGACATTTTTGCTGGCCTCAACAGTTTTGCAGGCCTTGCAACATCGTTGCAGGCCTTGTGACACTGTTGCAAGTCTCCTGACAGTGTTGCAGGCCTCTCTCAGCTCAACCAATGATGTACAGTCTTACATGATTAATGATTTGTTCAGAGAGAAGCCCTAAGAGCTTTCTATAGTATGGTGTTCACAAGGCATCGTGTGGGAAGGTTGACAGCAAGGTATCTTGGGCACTGGCTTGACTTCTGGGATATGTGCCTCTTCCTACAAAATTTTAGCCAGCCTGTGTTGTCCCCCTGCTGTCCCCTGCCTCGGCTGTATTGTCTGCCCATATATTTAGACAAGGATGGCCTAGTCCTTCATCCTCGTGTCACGATATGGCAGGATTATGTCATGTCACTTTTTATCGAGATATAATGAATTAATTATAATAGAAATATCGCATTGGTCACAGTTTTTTATTGTAAATAACTTTGTCCATTTGTATCTTATGAAATTACAAAAATACTCAATGCAAAATGTATTGGAAAGTACATTGTAATAAAAAAATTATTGACTATTAGCAGTAGCAGAACTTACTTCCTTCTTGCTGATAAACTCGTCACTAAAACAATGGTTTGCTTTTGGGTCTTGAGAATTTGACAGCAGTCATAAGCACAGTTTCCCTTGGTGATTATATTGTACTGTATATGTAATTCAACCACAAGTTACTGCCTTCAAGAATAAAATATATGAATTGTGGGTTTAAGTGTAGATTCAAATCTCTGTACAATATGCTGAGTGTGATCATTGTTGTGATCGTTTAAAACCAGATTCATATTACTGTATTCAATGTTTTTACCCATGTAATTTTAAGTAGACCTATAAGAATTTTAATAAATGTTAAATGGATTAATTATTTTTTTCTTGTCAAATCCTCTCATGATGTATCTACTACTTAATTTACAAAAGAAGGGATACTCCTGTGTTGTGCATGAGTGCTTGATTTCATATCATACCTAATTCTATGAATGAAATAAAAACAAATCTATGTAAGAACAAATGTTTAATTATTATATGACCTGTATTTATTTTGTTATGGATAGTTGAAATCAGATTTATGAAATATGACTTGATATTGGTGAAAAGGAAATATTAGTACTTATAAAAGTCACCATCTTGCATCCTGCTCAGCTCGAGTCGCTTCACCGGATCCAGAGGAGGGTAAAGACACCAAGGAGGAACAGTGAGTACTTGAAAATCTTTGTTTTTCCTTACTTAATAAAGGAAAGTAGGGATAATGAATGCCTGCCAGTCAGTATTTCTTTAAATTGTAGGTTTTGCCAGGTACAGTGAGAGAATGAAGTTTCTTTCTGGGGTTTTGATGAATGCATCGCAGAACGGTTGAGTCATTCGTCACACGCATGTGTGGAGTCCATAAACAGTTGGCAGGCCTGTGGAACCTTGGAAAGGGGTTGCCAGTGACACCATTCACTGTGTTGGGAAGATACTTCATTCTCTCACTTTACATCATCATGCACAGGTTTCTTATGTTCTGTTTTTTGTCAAACCCTAGTACAGTACCCCTCTTTTATCGTCTTGAAACAATTACACTGTAACAAAAATGCTTCTGTGTTGTAAGGATTTGTGTGTCTGCCTGTGGACATAAAACTTGCAAGTATCATAAGTTCCTGCCTATGACACTGGGTAGGAAAGATCTAGGTAACCTCAACTGAAATTGCACCAGCATTTTGCGAGCTTTTATGACCTTCTTGGGGTGACCAGAACGTTGGAATGCATCCACCTTCATCCATCTTCATATCACTGCTCCTCCTACTTTCCACAAATGTATCCATTTCTCTTCCTACCTTTTTACAAGCATTTCCAATGCTTTAAATTCACATATTTTTATTTTGTTCAAGCTACAATAGATCAGCTTAGTAACCTCTCTCTAAAAATTTTGACTTGCAATATTTGTACTGTATTGTCATCTATCTTGGCAATGTAAACAATACTACAGGTAAAACAATTTTTTCAATTTAAAAAGCAGTTTATAGTATTGTACTGTTTTTTATTCCACCATTCCAGTACTGTGCAGGGTATTGTTAATTCAATAAGCTCTGCAAATACCACATCATTTCATTTCACTTCCAGTTATACACGCACCATCCTGTTGAAAAGAATCACAGAAATTTTCACGCCTTTTATTGAATGACTCCTTATTTTCAGAGGCAAAGGGTTTTGAATCCAGGAAAACCCTGGCCAACAACAGCCCTAGGGCTGGAGGCTGGGGAATCATAGTTATCACGCAACTCTTGCACAACTTAAGTTGGTAATCTCTCCTAACTTTCAAAGATTGTAATCCATCTTCGTGTGAAGTGGACACTGGTCAGATGTAGTCCTCATCCACTATTGCCTCTTCAGTCTTCAAGATTAAATCCAGAATGTTGTTTCCTCTTCGGTTTCTGATACATGTTGCATAAGGAATGAGTCTTGAATGAGGTCAATGAATTCTTCTCCCTTAGCTTGTATGGTAAGATTCACCCAGTCAAGTGAATGCTGTCTGGATGACTCTCCAAAGATCTGCCACTTCCCCGTCTGATACAGAGTCAGCTTCTGTTTTGTGCTATTATTTCACACCAAGTAGACTCAGATAATCCCATTTCATTTAACTTGTCATTACTCGTTGCTGTCAGGTGTTCCCTGAACCTACAGTAGTACCCGGGTAAATAAATTTTAGATCGTGACTGTACTGTGCATTTATTAAGTCTTTCCACATTTGTGATGTGCAACTCAACAAAATCAACCACATTTCTCAGCATCTATCTAACTTTTTGTTCATGGGTGTTTCCCTCCTTCCTCTGCAGCAGTTTTCTTATGAGGTTGTCTTTGCAGTCATTCATTTCTAATTGTTCTTTCATCTCGTCCTGAAGATTTTGTGTTACGATAGCTTTAACTATCACATGATCAGTCTGAGCTGCTGTTGGTGTTGAAGGTCATGATCTCTTGTAAGTTTTTATATTCTTTCTGCATTGATTGATGAAATTCTTTTATTTGTTGCATTAGTTTATCTTGTTCTTTATCTAATTTATATATCTTGGTTTCATGAATATTTACACTCATAATTAACTCCCAAATTTGTTTAACACATTCTTTGCAAAGAAACATGGCATGCTCATTGTGTACAGTCAACAAAGAAATAATCATGCCACTTTCTGTACTTTTCATTCTGGAGCACAGGATGAAATGTTTAGAAAACCTGAGTATGCCAACTCTAACACATACCATTAGTGGCTGAGGTCTTTGTTCATTTCTAGTTGTAATGGACTCCAGGGGCACGATAATTTTTGTTGTTGACTATACAGTAAGTCCTCGCTTAATGTCGGGGTAACGTTTCTGAAAACGCAGTGTTATGTGAAACAATGTGAAGCGGATCAATTTTCCCAATAAGAAATAGATAAAATACGGGAGTTACGTTCCTGAGCCTCCCTTTGTCCCATGAAATACATTACATATACAGAAAATCATTGCTATTTCTATAGAAAACAGTGCATGCATATACAACTACTAAGTTGGTATTGGGACTCACCAATGGGCGGAGGTGGTAGAGCGAGTGTGTGGTGGGTACTGAAGCGGTGGAGGCGGATGGCAGGAGGGGAGGAGTAAGGCGGGAGCCAGGAGGGTGGCAATTCACTGAGACCCGGCGGGTAGCTCCTCCTCCCTCTCAAAACGGTTTAAAACCTCCATTTTCGTAGCAAGGCTAATGGTCTTACATTGCTTCTTCACAACACTATTATCAGTAGCACTTGATGGGTGCTTGAAAGCCATTTCAAATGGCTACAATACAGTATTAAGAGCAAAAACACTGAAACACTGACGAACACTGTGGAAGCCTAACATAAGACTGATGTCGCTTGGGGGACACCGTAACATTCTGCGGCCAGATGAGAAAGGGTGATGCACCATAAAAAGTAGTCCATGACGATGCAAAACAACGACGTACCGAGTCAGTGTGACCTTAAGCGAATTTTTGGTTTCTAAAGTTTAGCGACGTAGTACCTAAAAAAACATTAAGCGAGGACTTACTGTACTTCAGCTGCATTTAAGTCCTTTATATAGATCTTCAGACAGCTTTAAGTATCCCATGTGGTAATCTTTCTTAAGAGTCGACATGTAAGGACCCAGGCTTTGTTACATGAAACCTCATGGCAGGAACCACAGGTGGCTCGAGTCATTCAGTTTGTGTTGCTTGAACTATCTTATGCTAATACAGTACATTCTAAATGTGGCAATGTTAATCAATGATTGCTTCAGCTTATTTGATGCCTGTGTTCGTGTTACCTGAATCACTAGGCTTTCTGGGGAGAGGGGAAAATATCTTCACTGAATAATGATTCTTATTTAGCTATGGGGTATTAATACTCTTAGCCCTATATGGATATCAGTTTCTTCACGTGCTATTGATTGCTTAGTGCAAAATTTTAGCAGGTTCTTCCATAAGGCGTCTCAATTAATGGAGTCATAGGCTTTAATCTGGTCAATGAGAGCCATGTATGGGGTCTTGTTTCTATTCTTGGTACATGTGATGAGTGTTTGAACCCACAAGGACCTGGGAGGTTCTTTTTGCCAAGGGTGGAATCATTTGAGCAAAATCCTTATGAAAATTATTTCCAGTGATTAAGAGGTCAGTGTCTCATTAGTTTTCACAGGTGGAGTTTATCTCCCTTCTTAATGATGGTGATGACCATTGTGTGTCTCAATTCAACAGGTATTTCCAGAAGCAATGGAGCAGTGTGTGATGCTTGCAAGTTAGGTTTGCCCCCCTAGCTTGTAGATATTCACTGGAATGATTCCTTTGTAAGAGCAGGATTATTTGCTTCCTAGATATACATGATGACAGATTTGACTGTTGAATATTGGTAGTTCCACAAGGGTTTGAATTAACACTTGGGATCATACACTCATAAGTGGCACTTTTTATTTAATGTCAATGAAACTTTTGCTTTGCAATCAGACACGCATGTATGGCATTTTTTCATTTTCTATAAAAAGTTTCTGGGCGAATTACTTAAAATTTTAAAGCCACCTTTGTCACGCCATTCTCTTGCGTGGAACCAAAGTTTAAGGCTAGTTGGCAACCTGTCTATATGCTGTAGACCACATGGTACCAGAGAACAAATGCCAGTATTGCTTCTGTCTAAGTAAGCAGTGAGTGTGTCGGTCCCAAGTGCGACTTAAAAATGGACACCGTGGCATTTCGGTGCTACTTTACGATATTTATCTCTTATGAAGTGTTTAAGTGATGTGTATTGAAATATTTATAATGAAATACTGTAGTGAAATATTTCTGAATTTATGAGATGTTGGTGAAATGGCTACTCACAATACAGTCGCATTTATCACACAAAACCATGTCGTAATATATAGGTCTAGCATGGAAAAATAATAAATGATAGTGAATTCTAGTGCAGTAGAGGCATGTATATGGGTATGGTGAATTATAATTAATATATTGTGCTTATTTGATATGTATTCGTAATGCCATAGCCATTGTCGTGTATATGCTAAGGCCTACCTCGTCTGAGTGGTACCGGTAAGTGGAAATATTATTGCCAAAATTTCAGTTATTGTCACAAACTTCTAACTCAAAATACCCAACTTTTGGCTATGTTTCCCCACCAGTCCACTTTATAGCAGGTTATGTACACTGAAACTCCAGTGAACATTGCTATATGTGAATATTAAAGAGCAGGGCTGTGGAGTCGAAGACAAAACCTTCGACTCCGACTCCTCAAATTTTTATGCTTCCGACTCCGACTCCTTGGCCTATTTGTAACAACTATTTCTACCATCCTAATTGTAATTTGTATGTTGTAACCTGCATAGGTAAAAAGTAAAACACCGTGGCTATACTGCTTTATTAATGATCTGGACGATATTTAAGAACTACAAAAAGATGATAGGCTTGACTTTCAAAGTTTCAATCAAAAGAAAAATAAATTTATTAAGAATTTAAGATATTAACTAGAAAACACCATTTACATATATATCTAAAAGTTCGATCTCAGCATATGAATTTTGTTTAAGCTCATAATCTGATGTGGATCTAAATGATGATCCTACAATTCCTTTTAAAGTAAAGTTATATATTTATGTACATTAAAGAAATGAATACCTTATTAAGGAAAATGGATAAACCTTACATGATTAAGTTATTAAATTAAATTTGCCTTAATCTCACCAAAAACAGATTGTAGCTAATTATTTTGTAGCTGAGAGCCTCTGTGCAGTTTTCAACGAAACAAAATTTGATATAATTCAAAATTTCAAATGGTAAAGAAGAGACTATCGTCCAAAATTATAGTGCTATACTGTGCCTGCTACAATAAATTCATAATAATGCTTATAAAATGGAAATAAATTCTTTTAATAATTTAAGAAAATTAGTGGGATCAGTGGAATCACTGCAATGAATATGCCTGAGTTCATATATTTGTTCTTAGGAACAGAATAGCTTCAGTCGGAGTCGGAGTCTGGACATTTTTACCGACTCCGACTCCACAAGCCGAAATTTCCTCCGACTCCTCGACTCCGACTCCGACTCCACAGCCCTGATATTAGGTACTCCTGAATGTGCTGCTTAAGGATCTGTTAACCAAAATTTGATATCTTGATTATAACTTGTTCAAATGGCTTTTAAAAATGTTCAAATGATTTTTAGAATATTTTAATTACTATAATGCTATCACTCGCCACTTATGGGTTTTCGAGTCATTTTGGTGCTTGTGTATTATTCTGATGCATTTAAACAGTTAGGCACATTAAATTTTAGTTCAGAGAGAAAAAGTGTTTTGGCCAAAAATCCTTATGTTTAGGACTTACAATTTTTGGTTTGGCTTGGCCAAAATGGGATTTTGTCTGCAATTTCAGTATAGGTAATTCCTGAATGCTGCTTCAGGATTCAACCAAAATTTTATATCTTGATTATAACTTGTTCAAATGGTTTTAGAAAATGTTCAAATGATTTTAGAATATTTTAATTACTTTTGCAATGCTAATTACCGCCACTTATGGGTTTTCGAGGTCATTTCTTGGTGCTTGTGTATTATTCTGGATACCTTAAATAGTTAGCACACAATTTTAGTTCGAGAGAAAACGTATTTTGGCCAAAAACTTTTTAAGGCTTTTAGACTTCTGTCAATTTTTGTCATTTTCGGCCAAAAAATGGATTTTGTTCAAAATTTCAGTATAGTACCCTGAATGTAAAGTTGCTTACGGGATCTGTTAACCAAAATTTGATATCTTGATTATAACTTGTTCAAATGGCTTTTAGAAATGTTCAAATGATTTTTAGAATATTTTTAATTACTTTTACAATGCTAATTACTCGCCACTTATGGGTTTTTCGAGGTCATTTCTTGGTGCTTGTGTATTATTCTGGATGTACTTAAATAGTTAGCACATTAAATTTTAGTTCAGAGAGAAAACGTATTTTTGGCCAAAAATCCTTACAAGTTTTAGACTTACAATTTTGTCATTTTCACAAAAATGGATTTTGTTCAAAATTTCAGTATATAGGCACTTGAATGTGCTAGTTACGATCTGTTAACCAAAATTTGATATATCTTGATTATAACTTGTTCAAATGGCTTTAGAAAATGTTCAAATGATTTTTAGAATATTTTACTCATTTTTGCAATGCTAATTACTCGCCATTTATGGGTTTTCGAGGTCATTTCTTGGTGCTTGTGGTATTATTCTGATGTACTTAAATAGTTAGGCACATTAAATTTAGTTCAGAGAGAAAGATGCACAAAAACTTTTAAGGCTTTAGATCATAATTTTGTCATTTCGGCCAAAAATGTGATTTTGTTCAAATTTCAGTATAGGCATTCTGAAAAGCTGCTTAAGGATCTGTGAACCAAAAATTTGATATCTTGATTATAATTTGTTCAAATGACTTTTTAGAAAATGTGTTCAAATGATTTTAAATATTTTTAATTACTTTTTGCCATGCTAATACTCGCCACTTATGGGTTTCGAGGTCATTTCTGGCGCTTGTGTATTATTCTGATGTACTTAAATAGTTAGGCACATTAAATTTTAGTTCAGAGAGAAAAACGTATTTTTGGCCAAAATCCTTTAAGGCTTTTAGGACTACAATTTTTGGTCATTGGCCAAAATGGATTTGTTCAAAATTTCAGTATAGGTACTCCTGAATGTGCTGCTTACGATCTAGAAACCAAAATTTGATATCTTGATTAAGACTTGTTCAAATGACTTTAGAAAATGTTCAAATGATTTTTTAGAATATTTTAATTACTTTTGCCATGCTAATTACTCGCCACTTGGCGGGGTTTTCAGGTCATTTTTGGTGCTTGTGTATTATTTCGATGTACTTAAATAGTTAGGCACATTAAATTTTAGTTCAGAGAGAAAGTATTTTTTGGCCAAAAAACTCTTAAGGCTTTAGGACTTACAATTTTTTGGTCATTTCAGCCAAAAAATGGATTTGTTCAAAATTTCAGTATAGGTATCTTCCTGAATGTGCTGCATAAGGATGTGTGACCCAAAATTTGATATCTTGATTATAACTTGTCTGAATGGCTTTAGAAAATGTTCAAAAGATTTGAATATTTTAATTACTTTTGCAATGCTAATTACTCGCCACTTATGGGTTTCCGAGGTCATTTCTTGGTGCTTGTGTATTATTCCTGATGTACTTAAATAGTTAGGCACATTAAATTTTAGTTCAGGAGACAACGTATTTTTTGGCCAAAAATCCTTTACACTATAGACTTACATTTTCGTCATTTGGTCAAAATGGATTTTGTTCAAAATTTCAGTATAGGTAATTCTGAATGCTGCTTAAGGATCTGTTAAACAAAATTTGATATCTTGATTATAACTTGTTCAAATGGCTTTTAGAAAATGTTCAAATGATTTTTAGAATATTTTAATTACTTTTGCAATGTTAATTACTCGCCACTTATGGGTTTTGACGTCATTTCTTGGTGCTTGTGTATTATTCTGATGTACTTAAATAGTTAGGCACATTAAATTTTAGTTCAGAGAAAACGATTTTTTGGTCAAAAATCCTTTAAGGCTATAGACTTACAATTTTCTTCATTTCGGCCAAAATGGATTTTGTTCAAAATTTCAGTATAGGTACTCCTGAATGTGCTGCTTAAGGATCTGTTAACCAAAATTTGATATCTTGATTATAACTTGTTCAAATGGCTTTTAGAAAATTTTCAAATGATTTAAGAATATTTTAATTACTTTTGCAATGCTAATTACTCGCCACTTATGGGTTTCGAGGTCGTTTTGGTGCCTGTGTATTATTCTGATGTACTTAAATAGTTAGGCACATTAAATTTTAGTTCAGAGAGAAAAGTATTTTTGGCCAAAAATCCTTTTTAAGGCTTTAAATCCACAATTTTGTCATTTCGGCAAAAAATGGATTTTGTTCAAAATTTCAGTATAGGTACTCTGAATGCTGCTTAGGATCTGTTAACCAAAATTTGATATCTTGATTATAACTTGTTCAAATGGCTTTAGAAAATGTTCAAATGATTTTTAGAATATTTTAATTACTTTTGCAACTAATTACTCGCCACTTATGGGTTTTCGAGGTCACTTGTGCTTGTGTATTATTCTGATGTACTTAAATAGTTAGGCACAGTTAGGCAACATTAAATTTTAGTTCAGAGAGAAAAGTATTTTTGGCCAAAATCCTTAAGGCTTTAAACTTACAATTTTTTGTCATTTCGGCCAAAAATGGATTTTGTTCAAAATTTCAGTGATAGGAAATTTTAATGCTAAGTATGATCTGTTAACCCAAAATTTGATATCTTGATTATAACTCTGTTCAATGGCTTTTTAGAAAATTTTCAAATGATTTTAGAATATTTTAATTACTTTGCAATGCTAATTACTCGCCAATTATGGGTTTTCGAGGTCATTTCGTGCTTGTGTATTATTCTGGATGTACTTAAATAGTTAGGCACATTAAATTTTAGTTCAGAGAGAAAATGTGTATTTTGGCCAAAATCCTGCCAGCTATAGACTTTACAATTTTCGTCATTTCGGCCAAAAATGGATTTGTTCAAAATTTCAGTATAGGTACCTGAATGTGCTATGTTTAAGGATTCCGTTAACCAAAATTTATTATCTTGATTATAACTTGTTCAAATGGCTTAGAAAATGTTCAAATGATTTTTGTAAATATTTTAATTATTTTTTGCAATGCTAATTACTCGCCACTTATGGGTTTTCGAGGTCATTTTGTGCCGTATTATTCTTGATGTACTTTAAATAGTTAGCAATATTAAATTTTAGTTCAGAGAGAAAACGTATTTTTGGCCAAAAATCCTTTAAGGCTTTAGACTTACAATTTTTTTGTCATTATTTTTGGCCAAAAAATGGATTGTCTAAAATTTCAGTAGGTACCAGGACTGTGGAGTCGAAGATTAAAACCCCGGAGTCCCACCTGACTCAAATTTTTATGCCTGACTCCGACTCCGACCCGACCCTTTTGGCCTATTTTTTTTTTTGTTTATTTTATTTTTTTTTATATAATTTTTTTATTAATTTTTTTTTTATAATTTTTTTTTTTTTTTTATTATTTTTTTCTTTAATTTTTTTTTATATAATTTTTAATTTTTATAATTTTGTTTTAATTTTTTATATAATTTTTTATTTTTATTATTTTTTTTTTATTTTTTTTTTTAATTTTTTTTATATAATTTTTTTTTTTTTAATTTTTTATATTTTTTTTTTTAATTTTTTTTTTTTTTTTTTTTTATATAATTTTTTTTAATTTTTTATGATTTTATTTTTTTATATATAATTTTTTATTTATTTTTTATTTTTTTATATGAAAAAAATTATAAAAAATATATATACATAAAAAATTATATAAAAAAAAAAAAAAAAAAAAAAAAAAAAAAAAAAAAAATTATAAAAAAAAAAATTATTAAAAAAAAAATTAAAAAAAAAAAAAAAATTATAAAAAAAAAATTATAAGAAAAAAAATAAATTATAAAAAAAAAAAAAAAATTATAAAAAAAAATTAAAAAAAAAAAAAAAAAAAAAAATTATATAAAAATTAAAAATATAAAAATATAAAAAAATCTAAAAAAAAATAAAAAAAAAAAAAATTATAAAAAAAATTAAAAAGAAACCAAAAATAGGTTAGGTTAGGTTAGGTTAGGTTAGTTAGGT